>NW_024466334.1:0-94649 GCF_017591425.1 Ochotona curzoniae
CATGGATCCTGCACCCATCACACAGGCTGGACCAAGGACCTGGGCTAGGGGACCCAGGTCCCACTGGATCCTCCATACTTGGGGCTCACGGATTTGACACCCACTACAAGGTGGGCACTAGGACTTGGACCAGAAGACTTAAGGCCAAACTGGATCCCCCACTCAGGCTCATGGCACCCACCACACTTGGCAGCATTAGACAGAGCTAGTATCCCAAGCAGAAATCTGGCCCAACCCAATTTTCCCCAGCCCCAGCAGGGTAGCTGGGTGATTTAGACACCTGTGCCTCTGCCCAGACTCATCTGAATTCTGACCACCAACATTGGTGGCAATGGAGGAGCCAGGGTCAGAACATGCTCAGAGCTAACTGATCTGCTCAAAGCATGATAGCCATAAATGGTAAAAATTCTTCGGCCTTGGACCTGGACAAGCTCAGGATTTGCCCACTGCCTGGCAGCAGTGGATGGAGCTAGGATCCCAAGCAAAAAGCCTAGCCTGGCCCAGGGTTGCCCCAGCTGCAACCACATGGCTGGGACATTCAGACACCCATGCCTCCACCAAGCTCACCTGAACTCCCTATTTATTTTCTTTGGAAAGGCAGATTCACAGAGAGATGGACAGAGAGATTCCACCTGCTGATTGTCTCTCCAAATGGCCACAATGACCAGAGCTGAGATGATCCAAAGCCAGGAGCCAAGAACCAGGCGTTTCTTACAGGTCTTCTGTGTGGTTACAGGGTTCCACGTCTTTGGGAAATCTTCCTCTGCTTTCCCAGGCTCTAAGCAGAGAGCTGAATGTGAAGGGGCATAGCCGGGACATGAACTGAGGACAATATAGGGTACCTGTGCTGGTGGTGGAGGATTAGCCAGTTGAGCCTATGTCCAGCCTCCAAAAAAAGTAAATAACATAAAGGAATATTTAAGATACACTCACAATTACAAAATACTCATCCTTGCAATATTGATTGTGTAGAAGTATTTATAAACAGTGGAGAGAAAGTTATGTTTTAAATGTACAAGTTTTGATACAAATTCCCTGTGCAATATTTGTTGTTTATGTAAAAGATTAAACCAACAGGATTTTAGTAATAAAATGAGACAACATTTTTGGACATAACTGATAATCAGTGAGCCTTAAGAAATGAGCCTTCAGAAATGCGTCTGTGAGGACCCTCCCAGAGTGTAAGAAATAGCATGTATCAACTGGTGGTGAAGTGTAGTGAGTACAGTCTGATGGCCATGGTGCCGACTGGAATCCAGGCTTTTTTTTGCTTCTTTCCAGCTTGTTGGCAATGCTCAGGGGAAAGCAGCAGAGGGTGGCCCAGAGGCTTGGGTCCCTGCCTAGTTCCCCAGAGTGGGAGATCTGGAATAGACTCCTGTTTCTTGGTCTCAGACAGGTCCAGTTCTGTCTCTTGCTGACATTTGTAGAGGGAAGCAGTTTATGGAAGATTTCCATCTGTATGTTTCTCTCTGTGTGTTTTGATTTCAAATAATTTTTTTTTCAGAAATTCTTTTTTTTTTTTTTTACAAATTTTTAAAGATTTATTTAGGAATGGCGGATATACAGAGAGGAGGAGAGACAGAGAGGCAGATCTTCCGTCCAATGATTCACTCCCCAAGTGAGCGCAACGGCCTATGCTACCCTGATCCGAAGCCAGGAGCCTCTTCCGTGTCTCCCATGCAGGTGCAGAGTCCCAAAGCTTTGGGCCGTCCTCGACTGCTTTCCCGGGCCAGAAGCAGAGAGCTGGATGGGAAGCGGGGCTGCAGGGATTAGAACCGGCGCCCATGTGGGATCCTGGGCTTGCAAGGAGAGGACCTTAACCACTGCGCCATCGCGCCGGGCCCGAAAAAGAAACTCTTTTTAAAAAAAGACAGAAAACAGTAATTTTTTCCATGAGCCTTCGGAAACAAATGCTGATTTCTCCTTCGTAGTTGCAGCTGATGACCCTCAGGGACACTGTTTCTAAGATCACCAAGACTCAACTTCGCTGCAGCTGTTAACTTCCTAAGGAAACCCGGAAGAAGCCACAAAAATGTGTAACTGACAACTAAGAGGAGTCACCCTTCAGAAGAAATTTCTCCAGAGAAGGTCTTTAGCCTCAGGTTCAGATATGAATTTCTCCCAGATTGTGTCAGACACTCAGCCAACCTCCACTCACCTTTGACAGCAAGATAATCTCTCAGAACCGGTGATATAAACATTGGTCCTGCCTGGCGTACTCCTGCGCATGCCTCGTGACAGGCTGAGGAGAGGCTTGAGGTGCGCATGCGTCTCATGGTGTTGCTTGGCGACGCTCATTGTGACTTGAGGTGGGAATCTGTTAAGACGCCAGCATGGGGGGCTCACCTACAGGGCTGACCCTGGGTTCCCCAGGCTGGGAAAACCAGGGCCAGTCTCGTCCGTGAATGTCCTGCCTCCCATTGAATAAGGGCCAGTGTCTGTTGACCTTCACCAGGCATGACAATGTCGAATGGAATAAAATCAGACTCTGGAAACCGCCTGCCAGAGGAGGATCTCAGGAAGCTGTAGCCAGAAGCCAAAGAAAGGAGCAAGACAGAAAACAGCAACTCTTGCTACTCAAGACAAAGACAGGACCTGCTGGACCAGATCAGGTAAAGAGGATGGAGATTCGGGCTGGCTCCTGTGAGGGTGGCAAAAAGGGGCCTCCTCAGGCTCGGGGGAACACAGTAAGATTTCATATTAACAGGAAAAGAGAAAATTTAACGCACAGTTGTTTCGACTTGGGAAACTAGGACAGCTTTTGAGTCATAAAACTAAGATGGTGAAGGACTAACATTAAAATATTAGGTCAGCAGTTGTGCTGTAGCTACAAAAGCTGCTCCCCGTGATGCCAGCACCCCATGTGGGCACCAGATCTTGTCCTGTCAACTTCACTTCCAGTCCAGCTCCATGCTACTGATGTGCTTAGGAAAACCAACTTAAAACAGTTCAAGTGTCTGGATCCGTGTAACCCAAGTGAGAGACTTGATGAAGCTCCTGATTCCTGTGCTTCTTCTGGGTCAGTTTGTCTGTCTTTCTATTTCTCTCTTGCTTTCTCTCTCACACATTGATTTTTTCTGTTTTCCCCTCTCCCTGTTTCTGTAAATTTTTCAATTAAACAAATTGATTTTATCAAAATGCAAAGCTGTAAAAGTACACAAAATGACAAAATCTGAGAAGGAACTACACATTTCTATAAATTCTACTTTAAAAAAGTAATTCCTGATGATGAACATAAATTCTGGAAGTTGACTTATTAAAGCAAAAATTAACACTTCCCCGGGGTTGGGTCGGTGGTAAAGCACTGTTTGAAATGGCCATAGCGCACACAGGAGTGCTGGGTCTGAATCTTTCCTCCTCTTGCTCCTCCAGCTCTCTACTCACGTGAGGGTGGAGACACAGCACTGCTAACTCGAGGACTGGGTCCCTGCCACACATGTGGGAGACCCAGATCGAGTTCTAGGCTCCTGCCTCTGACCTGGACCAGTACCTGCTATTGCAGAGGAATGAAATAGTGGATGTGATTGCTCCCTTTCTTTCCCCACTCTCAGATAAAACCAAAATAAATAAAACATATATCCCATGGAAAGCTGCATGACGAAATACCACTTGAGGGTCTGTTTTTTTTGTAAGAAGGAATTAATTCTCTCTCTTCTTTGATGCCATATGTTTAGCAGAGGGCTCCTGTATGTCTCAGCTAGCATGTTTTCCTGGCTTGTGGAATGTTTCATGTCACTCTTCCCAGGAGAAGGTACCATAATGTGATTGACCCCTTAGGGAAACTGTTTTCTGCAAAGCATACATCCAAACTGTGTGGAATCTCTTCTTCAAGATTTCAACATATTTTCAAATTTTATCTTAAGAGGGAAAGCAGAGATACAATCAGCCCAGGATTTGTTAGTCAGTATAGTCTGAGCTGGACACCACATTATGTCCTTAAGATTTATAATTTCTTGTAGTCATCTCCCCAGTTTTGACAAGAATATGTCTTTGTAATTACTTTTTACAAACTAGGCAGCTGTGATTCTGAAAGGTGGACTAATTTGCTCCTAATTCATAGATAATTAGTATCTGAGCCATGATTTGGTGCTTTTCCCTGCCCTGGCATCCAAATCCTTTCTGTATTCCTTAACCTAGATTTACCATGACAGAAGTGCTGGTATTAAGACTCCAAGTACAGTCCACATTACTTCTGAAAGTCAGTCAGGGCTGGGTTAACTTTGCACTTGTACCATCATCTGCTGCCTTCCCAGGCCATGAACAGGATGCTAGAATAGCTCACACTGATGGCAGTGGTCATTTGCGTTGTAGATGGAAGCTTACTGGCTATGCCTCCATGCCAACCCACCTTTTAATTCAGTTCTGATGAATTATATGTATTCAAGGATCTGTTCATTTGTTTCAGGTTTTCTAGTTTGGTGGCATAAAATTGCTCATAGTAGTTTCTTATGGTGTTTTTTTTTTTAAATCTCTAATTTTACTTGATTTTTCTTGCTTGCTTTTCTTTGCTAGTCTGGATAAAGGCTTGTTTTATTTCATTTACAAAGACAAAAGTAAAGCTGTGAGGGATACATTATTCTGGGCTGACATTTTTTTTTTTCTTTTAGAATCTGGAATATGTCATTCCATTCTCTTCTGACCTGTAGAGTTTCCTGGAGAGGTTGAGTATAAATCTGATTTGCATTCCTCTATAGGTCAATTTATTATTCTCATGAGCATATTTAAGGATCATATAACTGATAGGAGCATGAGCTTCCAAAGCTGTGCTTCTTAGACCCCAGAATATTGGATGTCAACCACACCTGACTTTTGTTGTGTATATTGCCATGTTTTTAATGCTTTAGGACACAGGAGGATTTTCCCCTTTTCCTGAGATGCAAGCAAGTGTGGCTTTGGGTCTGTGCACAAGCAGCTGTGCCCTTCAGACTGTAAGGCAAGAATAGGAGCTCCCTTTTAATCATTCTGGGACTTTTAGCACCAGCATTTCAATTCTTAGCCCTGGGAAGCGTTAGGGGGGCATTGCCCAAGTCCTATATGCTGCATTCAAGTTATACTAACATTTTCAGTTCTTAGCCTGGGTAACTGAAATACAAGCAGTTTCTTCCCTCAATCTCACATGTTTGCTCCAAGGACTCCGAGGTTCATAGTACTAATTACCATAGATTTGAAGCTATGTGATGCAGTGTGTTCCTTCCTCAGATGTCACAAAGTGACTGTCAGATTTTTTTCAATTATTGTGAACAGTTCAAAACAGAGAGATTGTGGCAAGGTTCTCTAGCTCCTACAGGGAAGTACATGCTACTCCAGAAGGTATAGCACCAGCAACAACAGTCCCAGGACTGGGAGCATTATGCTCAGTGAAACAGCCAGTCCCCAAAGCACAAATATCATATATTCTTTCTGATTTAAGACATCTTTCTTGTAAAATGTGAAACAAGGAGAAATATATGTAAACAAGAGTGTACATCTATTCTCATAGATGTATTGTATAGTGAAGACTACTGAGAAATGAATGTGTGTTGCCGAACACACCTCTACCTGTGATTAAAAGGAGGGCTCTCAGTGAATCATTCAAATATAGCTTGATAGTATAGTATTTGCTTTCTTTTTCTTAAGATTTATTTACTTTTAATTTAAAGGAATATTTATAGAGAGTAGTAGAGACAGAGAAAGGTCTTCCATCTACTGATTCACTCCTGAAATGACCACTGTGATTGTTGAACTGATCTGAAATGAGGATTCAAGAATATCTTCTGGACTTTCCACATGAATGCAAGGTCTAAAACATTTCACCCATCCTCCTCTGCTTTCCCAGCCACAACATGGAGCTGCACTGGAAGTGGAGTAACCGGTACATAAACCAATGGCCATGTGGGATGCTTGCACTGGAAGGTGGAGGATTAGCCTATTGGGCCACAGTTCCTACCCCCATTATGAATTTTCTATGCTTGTACATGATGCATTTAAATAACAGAATGTTTAATATGTGCCTCTTGATAAAGGACTATACTATCTGAGGTAAAATATTGGGAGGAGAGGATGGGGAGGGAGAAAAGAGTTGGGTGGAATCTGTATACCTACAGAATTGTAACATCCACCATAATAAAAATCAAAGAGGCATTAAGAATAAATTCAATATAGAAAAGTCTCTCAAATATAAATGTGTCAGATGCAAAAATAAGGTAAATTAGTAACAAAAGATAGTGTTGATAAGACTATAGTATGACATATACCCCTGGGGATTAATGTGCTTAGCTCTGTAAAATTTTAAAAGAGGTACATCCAAAAGTGCAAAACCTGTCATGTCACAGTTTAAACAATTTTTTCATGTTATTAAACCTATGAACTTCAATTATGATAATTAGGAATTATAAGTTTAGTCTATATGTGTTAAATCTATTTTGAAGATTAAGTAAGGAAATATATATAGTAAATGCTGATAAGATGATCGTTAATGCAGGTTTAATTTTTTTTTCCCCAAAGTGTGCCATTGGATTAAATGGAGTGAACTAAGGTGACACTTTTCATGATTAATGTTTACAGTTTATTTAGAAAATTCATGTAATTTATTGCAGTGTAGGAGGTAGGATTGTAGCATGTAAGGACATCATATGGAAAAACATGGAACCAAGGAATTGTTTCATATGTCTACACTCACTGAACCAATTTTCTCAGTAACCTTTGCTGAAGAGACTGTCCTTTCTCCCTGGGTTGATTTCACTTCACTTGTAAAAATTCATTGACTGTTAAATATGTGGGATAATGTTTGGGTTTTCTCTGGCTTTCTGATTAGCTGCATGTCTCTTGGTGTGCCAGTATCAAGTGGTTCTGTCTATAAACTGTTCTATAATAGTTGTGAAACTGATATGATGATGTCTCTAGTTTTGTTTTGCTCATTAGGACTGCTTTGGCTTTTCAGGCCTCTTGTGTTTCCATATGAATTCTAGCATCTAGACCTGAAAAGAGTATCATAAGCGTTTAATGGGGATCATATTGAATCTATAAATTACTTTCAGTAGCACAGACAATTTGAAGACATTAATGTTTTTAAAGATTTCTTTTAGTTTTATTGAAAGTCAGATATCCAGAGAGGAGGATAGACAGAGAGGATGATCTTCCATCCATTGATTGATTCCCCAAGAAGCCGTAATACAGGAGGTGTGTTGATCTGAAGCCAGGAACCCGGAGACTCTTCAGGTCTCTCGTGTGTGCGGCGTCCCAGGGTTTTGGGTTGTCCTGAACTGCTTTCCCAGGCCACAAGCAGGGAGCTGGATGGAAAGTAGGGCTGCCAGGATTAGAACAGGAACCCATATGGGATCCTTGTACATGGGTGAGCAGTTTATTTGCTAGGCTACCACACTGGGCCTGATGACATTGATTCTATCAAACCATGAACATGGTAGATTTTTCTACTTTTGTGTCTCCTACTTTTTCATTAATGCACTGCCATTATATTTGCACTCTTCCACATGTTGAATTTTCTTTCTTTAATCCCACCATAGCTCCCTAATTATTTGAGAATGACCTTCATTCATATGAGCAGCATTGTAGTTAAGCACATTTCAGATAGCAGAGACTGTGAGTCACTATCTGTAAGTCCTGGCAAATGACTGAGGCATCTGAGTCCCAGACCCCTGGCTGAGTACCTTGGTATCCTGGAAAAACACACAAAGAAACAACAACAACAGCAACAAAGCAAGAAAAAAGCAGTGCTAATTCCTCATCAGGCCATTTGGTTTTCAGACTCATCAAGACTATGTTAATATCTTCTCTGTACTTTCAAATTCACACAAGAATCAGGTCTTGGATCAGCTCAGATGAAGTTTCTTTGGAGATCCCCCCAACTGAACTGCTGGTCTCAGAATCCCAACCATGAAGAGACTATGTCATCCGGTAGATTCTAAATAGGTTTCATTGCGATCGGAATGGCGAGATTGGCAGCAATTCAGATCTGTTGAACCATCAAAACTGCTTGAGCAGGACCCTCCAAACATGCTTCATATCAGGGACCTGGGATGGGTGGGAGGCTAGGTGGGACTTATCCTTTGTTTCTCCCTTGACCCCAAATACAGGGAAAAAATGATATTAGTGTGGAAACAATGGTATTACCCACTTTCCTGTAGCCTTTGATCCTTTGTGCCCTAATCAACTAAGTAACATCTCTAAAAAAATAAATTAATTTTTAAAAGGCAGAAAAATATATCTCCTGCATACTGACCTACAACTAACCTGTTGAGATTATTCAAATCCGCTCTGAGAAATTCTATTCACTAATAATTTATGTCTCTTCATGCAAATCTCTATTTAAACATCCATAATACTCCAGATTGTGATTATAAACTTTATGGCCCATAACACTTGACAGGAATAATAATTTTGATGCATTTTTTAAGATGTCTTCACAAACATCATTACAACGTGGCTGTGATATATGTTGTAATCAATTCTACATCCCAACTTTTCATTTGTAGAAATTGACCTTCACCGAAGAAAAATAGCTTGCTCCAAGAACTCATATCTATGTAATAAATTGAGATTCTAAATCTCTTGTCCTTTTCTGTCACCACAGAAGATTTGTCCTCTCAAAAGAATTTTCATATTCATGCTTGGATATCGATAATGGACACTGAGAACTTGCATATTCTACAAAGTTCCATGTTTTTGTGAGATGTTGTGATGAACTCAGATCCCAGTTTCTTTGTGTGACGTAAGAGCTAATGTTTTGGTTTTGAAAACATGACAACTCTTTACATTTTAATTTACTTCAGTTATCCATGTTATCCCTTCCTACTGTCAGTCCACAGTTCAGAGTTTTTTCTTAACCCTAAGAAGGTGAAACTCACTCCATCTCAGGGGCATTAGGAATCATACCTGGGTTTGTGCTAGAAGTATTCTCCCTCATATTGGGATAGGCAGGTCAAGAGAGTTGAGGAAAAAGCAACTGAAGTGGTTTTTCCAAGAACAAACATCCAATGGACAATGTATTTTGCCGGTAACTCCTTGGATAGTTCAATTTTGGAGTAAATTGGGAGCAGTAAATGGAGAGACAGATGAAAAACAAACTCAGGGTTCAACCAACAAACTCTTTCACTTCCCCTCATAATCAACATTGCCTGGGTCTCCTCCTGCACAACTGTACAGGAGAAAGGGGGGGTCATGGTTTAGTGTCAAAGGGAGTAACATTGGTTATTTGCAACCCTCACACTAATGGGAGACAAAAGAGCATTTTCAAACTATTCGACATGGGCCAAGCAAAAAATAGTGTTTTTCAGGGCACATGAAGCATCTGGATAATGACAGAGAAGTGCATCAGTTTATATCACTGCTGTTTTCTACCAGGATATGCAATAGGGCTTCAATCAATTTCAAACACCTGCACTCCGTTTTCTACTCCTTTTCCTATGTTAACATTAATATAGAGAAATCATCCCAGAAAACAAATCATGGATTTTGGTTTGCCTGCTTTCTGTCTTTTATTTCTGTAACTTGTTTTTTGAGCTAATGTATGTGTGGACAAGATTGGTTTGAACTCTTTTCCCATTTAAATTTAGTTCCTCCTGGTATTTAAGGCCCCATATCCTATGATATGCAATTATAGTTATTTAATCTTTTTAAGAAGTCCACGAGCAGCTCTTTGTTTCCTTGATGTAACAGAGATAATTGGGCACAGGTTCTACTCTAACATTCTCTAAGCCTTGTATAATACAACAGGGAACGTGTTTGCTCTATAATTCTTCAGATAGATTCCTTAGACTCCATTTCAGGATCAATGTTCACTAAGTAAGGATAATTTCACTGAAGCCAATGTCCAAAGCAATTAGCAGTTCATACATATTCCATATTATTTCTCTCTGTTGAATTTGTGGTTTAATCTAAGATAAAGGAAACATCACTCCTGGTCAATAATGTAGGGCGAAGAGCTTCTTCTTGGTGCTGGTGCAACTTTGTTTGCCATTAGTAGAATTCGCTAGATCTTGTCGAACTTCTCTACATTCAGACATATTAAAAAAGGAATCAGAACAACTCTACTACTTTGGGCTGAGAGATGGTAATCATCTGTAATCCTTTTCTGTAGAGTGCTGTGAGCTAGTCCTGATTCAGGAGGTGCCAGGGATGGGTTTCTGAGCCTCTTTTCATTGTTAATACAGAAGATAGTGAGGGAAAGATAAAGTGCACCTGACAGCTTTCAGACTTTTTTAGATATTAATATACTTTAAAAATGGACAGAGAATCTCTTGATGCTACAAGGATTGTTCAATCAGAACTATAACACTTAATCCACTCTGGGTTTTCTTGGAAGATCATGAAGTCCTAAGTATAATCAATTTCAGTTCACACTCACTGTTTACATCAAAACGAATCTGATTGTAGGATGGTATTAAAATTGAGAATTTGTCCTGCAGACCATCAACCTGATCCCCAAGAAGTCACTAAGGTCAAGTACCCATACAAAACAACATAAAAGTCCCATATTAAGTATTGAGGATCTAGTCCTTCGAGCACTTGAAGAGCTAGTTTAATCTAGAGCATGAAGGGATCATGCACCGATTGGTTCCCATCTATGGATGGAGGACATAGGATCCAGTGATGTCAAGTGTCCACTAATACTCCTCCCTGTTCTTGATATCACTGAGCATCTCAGCCCAGTCAGAATCAGGAAAAAATTATGACTCTGACCCACAAACCCTCTGAAAACATCCCCACATGTTACCAGTCTTAGTCACACATTACCCCAGAAATACTAAATAAATAAATAAATAAATAAATTATTTTTCAATGTGGTCAATTGCAACCTGGATGATTAGCATTCTTTTCCTCCTACTCTTGGTGCTGTTTATGGCTGACATTTACTGGCTGACTTAGAGCCTGAACCTCTGAACCCCGATGGAAAACAGGCAGAACTGTTACTGTTCTTCACAAATTTACAGAGTCAGAAATGTATGATGCGTCTCTTGATTTCCTTCACATAAAAAGTAGAGTCTGAGGAGCAAACCAAAAGTAAGTTTATTGAGTAACCAGAAGAATAAAATCTCTCTGACTCACTGATCACCAAAATTAGAGAGAAGCGCAAGGATAGGTGTCCATTGAGCATGTGAGAACTTGGACCTTAACTGGGGTTTCAACATTTGCATCAGTTTCACTTTGGTGTGGTGTTATGAACATGGATTATGGGGTTTGGTACAATGTCTCTGATGCACTGAGTTGCAGTAACTTGGGGTATGAATTTGATGTCTATAGTGTTTCACGAACAAAGGCTTCATCATGGTGTGCATGAAAACTTGAAATGAAATTCTGGGAAATTTCACCATTTTTGGAAACATGGTGAAGATTGTCAGCATATTCCACCATATATCTCCCTTCCTAGATTTCCCTATCTTCACAATAAGTGAATATTATGTTGTTGTAATATTACAATGCCATTATCAGTTGTGGAATCCTAAGAACTGATTGTTTCGTCACAGGTCTCACAATGTGGTGGGATAATGAAATGCCATTCATAAAACCATTGAGATTCTGAAGGCAATGATGAATCATTAAACTCTGAGTTAATTTCAAAATGAGCTGTGATGTATGAAAAGAACATTTTGATGTTCTAAACCACCATTTTTATCTCATAAAGCCAAAGTATGATTTTAAAAATCCAATTTTTGTGTTCAATAATCAACTCTATTGTCATAGGACAACACAGTTATATCATGCCCCACATTCTTACATTGTATAAGTACATTGTTATATGTACATGTACATTGTTATATCATAAACTGATATTGGTAATTCATCCTACATAATAATTATGATGTATAAAATTGACTGACATATACAGCATTGTTGTGCTAAAATCCATTGTATCTGAATAAGTACCAGTATGATTTCATTTGCTCATTTTTTAATGTATGACATCATAAGCTATTATGACATTACAAAACAACCATTCCAACCTCATAAGCAATTGGATGCCATAAATCATTATACTGTTGTTGAAAAATTGTGATGTCATAATGTGACGAATCATTATTCTAATATCACCATTTTACATCAACTTACATTTTGACATCAATTATGATGTCAAAAACATTGTACTATTATAATCAATTTTGATATTATAAATGACTTCATGTCATCATAAAAATTGTGATGTCATAATCAGTTAATTTTGTGGTAAACTACCATTTTCATATCATAAATTAAGCATTCTGGGGTCATAAGTAATCCCCATGTGATAAACTAACCAAACTTCCTTCACAATAAATTTTGATGTTATAAATCTGCCACTGTGATTCATAGTGAATTGTAATGTCAAAGATAACCATTGTGATTAAAACAAATTTTGATGTCATAAGCAGTTACTATAGTTATTATTATTAAACATATTATTATGAAACAGTTATTATTATAAAACATTGATGTGTTAATCAGTAAAAGTGATAAATCACAAATCTGATGTTACAATCCAACACCTGTGATATTATAATACATTATGATGTAATAAAACAGATTCTAAAATGTCATAATTAATTCTGAAGTAGATAACTCAACATTTATCAATTTTAATCAGCCTTGTTGCCATAAACCACACTCTATTGCCATAGGAAGTATGGCAATATAATCAACTGGCATATCATAAAAACCATCTGGTATCATAATCATGATGTCAAAATTACTGGTGATGGCACAAAACCACTATTTCAAAGTTCTACTGAATGTTGAGGTGATAAACAATCATTTTGTTTGAAGAAGGTGACCATTGCAAAATGATAATATAATGGACAATGATACCTACCACCGTTCCGTAAAAATCAATTTTGATGTCATAAAGCAAACTGCATTCGATAAAATCCTTTGGCTCTCATTTTCATCAGGGTTTGGATAAATTACAGTTCTGATATCATAAACCTTCCATTACAATTTAATAAGAACAAATGATGTAGTAAATTAATGACTGTGCTATACTAATGTGCTTGTCATAAGGTCATAGTCAATTGTTTGGGGATAAAACAAATCTTATATGATTACACACTATTGAGATGTAATAATCAATTTTGATGTCATGTACCAACAATTATAACATCATAAAATTGGTAACTATTATAAACCTATCATAATGTTGTTCTAATAAACTTTGATGTCATTAACATAAACATCCAAGTTGATGTCTTGAATAATTACAATATCAAGAATGAATAATTTTGCCATCACAATTAATTTTAATGTCATAAAACAACAACATCTTGTCATGAACACATCTTACGAACATAAACTATAGGCAAATGAAACTATAATTCTGATATAAATCTACCATTGTGATATGATAATTTATTTTGATGTCAATAATCAGTTGCCATTATAATATTCAGTCCAATAACCATCATTTATAGCAAAAAGCATTGCAACATCCTAATAAATGTATATAATAAATCACCAGCATGAACTGTCAAAGCTTTTGAAGTACTGTCATAATGAATTATTATATCATAAACCACAGTTAGAATGTCATACACAAACAATTGTACTCTTCTAATCAATTCTGAGGTGTTAGCCAACTGTTCTGCTGTCATAAACAGTGAGGGAAAAAGCTAAAATGGTATAATCATAACATACTGTTATATTATATCCAACTCACATGTAATATGATTCTGATAATACAGACCTATTTGGAGATATCATAATTAACTATATTGTGTTAACTATTGTGCCATCATAATCCATTTAATACTACTAAGCTGGATTATATTTTCATTAAAGATTTATTTTTATTTAAAGTCACATACGCAAGAAGAGGAGAGTCAGAGAGAAAGGAGGAGCTTCCATCCGCTGATCCCATCCAAAGCCAGGAGCCAGGAGATTCCTCTGGATCTCTGACTTGGGTGCAGAGTCCCAAAGCTTTGGGCCATCCTTGACTGGTTTCCAAACCACAAGTAGGGAGCTGGATAGGAAGGACATGAACTGTCACCCATATGGGATCCCAGTGCATACAAGAAAGGATTTAGCTACTAAGCTACTGCTCCAAGCCCTGGATTGTATTTTCAGGAAAATGTTGTGTGTTCATGTTAAATTGCTAACTGATATGCCAAGATTCAGGGAGCCTAAGCCTACCATTGCAATGGCATAATAAATAATATGATTATGCAATCCATTGTAACACTGACATGACTTGGCATAATTAATTTTGCTGTCATAAACAACTATTCATACAAACTTTATATCAGAAGCAATTGTTGTGAACCCATAAAATATTGCAATATCATAATCAATCCCTTTGTGATAAATTGTATGTCATTAGATCATCTGTTTTGCCATCATAATAAACTTTGATATAGCAAACCTACTAGTTACTTCATGATTAGTTGTAACAAACCAACCAATGTGTATGTAAATCAAGAATGTCATATCATGAACCAACATCTTATAGAAAATATTGAGATGTGATAATTGTAATAATTATAACAATGTGATAAGTCCCTGTTCGTTTTTTTTTTAAAGACTTCTTTATTTTATTACAAAGTTAGATATACACAGAGAAGCAGAGACAGAGAGGAAGATCTTCCATCTGATGACTCACTTCCCAAGTGAGTGCAGTGGCCAGAGCTGTGCAGATCCGAAGCCAGGAACCTCTTCCAGGTCTCTCACATGGGTGCAGGGTCCCAAGTCTTTGGGCCATCCTCAACTGCTTTCCCTGGCAGCAAGCAGGGAGCTGGATGGGAAGTGGAGCTGACCTGATGAGATCCAGTACCCATACGGGATCCTGGCGTGCTCAAGGCAAGGACTTCAGCTGCTATGCAACCACCCCAAGCCCAATGAATCCTTATTCTTATAGTATATGTATAACATTGTCCTATCCTAATCAGGTGTGATGTGATAAAACTCTTATTGCTTCATCACAATTTCAGTGTCCAAAGCAACCATTTAATCAAAAAATCATTGCAGTGTGGAATGTATTGCCATAATCCAAATCACCACTCATTGTGCATTGTAATAAATTTTGATGCCATACACCACAGTTTTATTACTATTAAATAATGTGATAATTAATTTGGCTTTAATAAAGCTGTTATGCAATCATGATGTCACAAAGCAACTATTTTCTATCAGAGAAAATTTGACATTATTAAATTAGCATTGTGCTGCCATAAAAACATTGTGATGTTAAAGTCAACTGTATATGACAGAGTTTCACACAATAAACCTACCATTGTGATGTCATAATTGTGTATTTAATAAATTGTGATGTCACGAAATTACCATTGGTCCGGTGGCATGGCCTAGTGGCTAAAGTCCTTGCCTTGAATGCTCCGGGATGCCATAACGGCGCCGGTTCTAATCCTTGCAGCTCCACTTTCCACCCAGCTCCCTGCTTGTGGCCTGGGAAAGCAGTCGAGAACAGCCCAAAGCTTTGGGATCCTGCAACCCGCGTGGGAGACCTGGAAGAGGTTCCTGGTTCCCGGCTTTCAATCAGCGCAGCACCGGCTGTTGCGGTCACTTGGGATGTGAATCATTGGAAGGAATATCTTCCTCTCTGTCTCTCCTCCTCTCTGCATATCTGACTTTGTAATAAAAATAAATAAATCTGTAAAAAAAAACCTATTGTGTTCTCATGAAAACATTGTGATGTCATAATCAACTTGCAAATGATAAATCAACATTATTCCTTCATAAAATATCATTGTTATGTCAAAATGGATTGTGCATCAATCCGTCAGAGCATCAAAAACTTGTCTTTGTGCTCAGAATCACTTTTGATATCATAAATCACAGTTTTTTTGTCATGGACGCACAAACCTTGTGATATCACAATAAAAATCCTGCTGTTAATTTTTATGTCATAAATCATTTACACAAGTATTGGCATATTCCTAGTAGACAGGAATATCTCCCTTCTTCCTTTTCTTCATTTCTCACTGGCAGTGCCCACCAAGACATAATCACGCTCTGTCCCTTAAGCTCTGTCCTCTCTGGTCCCATCCACATCTGGGGAAGTACCTGGATCCCACTCCAATGCATCACACACACACACACACACACACACACACACACACACACACACACCATGTCCATGCTGCCATACTAGCTGGCAGAGATGAAAGGGAAATTAAGTGACGTGCTAAGGGATATCCTTCTTTATTTAAGGTTTATTCATTTTAATTGGAAATTCAGATATACAGAGAGCGAAGGGGACAGAGAGGAATATCTTCTGTCCATTGATTCACTCCCCATTTGGCTGCAACAGCCAGAGTTAAGCCAATCCGAAGCCAGGAGTGAGGAGCTTCTCCTGGGTCTCCCACATGGGTCCAGAGGCCCAAGGATCTGGGCCATTACCGTTTGTTTTCCCAGACCACAAGCAGGTGTCCATATTAGATCCTGGTAAGTACAATGCAAGGACTTTAGCCCCTATGCTACTGCACTGGCCCAAAGGATTTCATTCACCCACTGGATAGCCAGCTCTGGAATCTGCATACTTGTCTATTATAAAGATTCTCTCATCTAACTTTGTTCGTTCACAAGCCTAAAAAAATAATGTCACTTCACATAATTTCTTTCTTTTCATTTCTAAAGAAGTCAAGGCCCAGGGTGTGCTTCTCTTCCATTGATTTTTTCATGTTTTGGAAATCTGAAAGCTGAAACCTGATACCTGGGATGTGCATACTTCCTGAGCCCTAAAGCAGAAATCTGAAACCAGACTGCACATCTACACAGTCAATAATACCTCAGCCATAATTGTGTGAGGGGTAGGGAGAATAACCATTGGCATCCAGGCTTCTGCCAGACTTCTAGACCTCTGAAAACCCTCACTGAAATCAGATTAGTGTGGAATTCCTGTCAGCGAGGAGGGGATGCTTGAATTGAGTGGAAAGAATCCTCTAGACTTCTTCATATGGAGGAGTCACAGATCTGAAAGGGCTGTATGATGTTATTGACTCCTGACAAAGTTCAGAGCTGTCTCAGGGAGAGAGTAGAATCACAGTACCTTCTTCTCTTGAGTCACGGAAGATTATTGTAACTGAACTCAGAAGAGGAATAACTGGGAAAGTCTAGAGAAATTACAAGGTGAAACCAACCATGTGGAGAATCCAAAAGTAGAAAATAAATGATCTGCCTACCTTCTCTCCTGGAAGCCTGTAAGAGTTAGATGCACATGTCATGAAAACTCGTAGAAATCACCAGGATCATGTACTGTTCTCTGTGCTGTCACCTGTTGTCTGTGACAGTGTAGTGAGAAGATGGTCAGGGATTTTCCTAGGGCCCCAAATTCATCCTTCCCTTACTCCAAACAAAATTGAGCGCTAACCCCTCCTAGAAGAACTCATGGAGGATGAAAGCTTGTCAACTTTCTGGTTATTACAGGGGCATGTCTTGGTACTAGCCTTTTGTCCCTCATAAGATAAAGATTGATGGAGTTATTTGAAATCCTATAGATATATATTTATTCCCACCTCTTTCTTGTTCTTGGAGATGTCATGTCACTATTTTCTTACCATCCCATGAAGTCCCAGGTCCCACTCAGAAAAGGGGCATCCTATTAATAAATCAAACTCAGCTCTTTAGTGCACCCTGCTGATGATATATTGGCTCTTACACTCAGAACATCAAGTATATGCTCAGGTTTGAACTGATGAGACTTTTCTTGCAAGAACCCACATGACCATACTTTCTCAGATTCAGTGAAAAGGCTAAATTAGACCCCCTTGTTCACTGAGGAAAAAGAGGGACTCAGGCCTAGACTGAAGATATCGGCCCCCTGTGGATTACTAGATGAGTGTGTGAGCTTCTGTAATATATGGAACTTCAAATTAGCCTTGATAAATGGAGACTGTTGAAAGAATGTCAGCTAATTCTCAAGGTAGTGATCTCTAATATCATATTGTCCTCAAACTGTTTCCCGGTTGGCTCAGGTACTCCCTTCAGCAAGGTTTTTTTTTTTTTTTCCATGCTAAATCTCAACAGCTGTTCCACTTTCATACCATTGCATCAGGAGAGACAATATCTCTTTGAAATTAAAAAGCCTTTGTCTCATGTAGGACAGATTATGTGGATGGTGTTCCCTAAATGTATTTGAGATATTCCATGTCAGTTTTACATTTTAAATATTTATTTACCTATTTTTATTGGAAAGGCAGATTTACAGGGAGAATAAGAGACAGAGAAACAGATCTGCCATGCACTTTTTCACTCCCTAAATGGCTGCAATGGCTAAAGATGAGCCAATTCAAAGCCAAATGCGTCTTGAACATATCTCCCATGTGAGTGCAGGGTCTCAAGTCAATGGGCCATCCTGCAATGCTTTCTCAGGCCATAAACTGGGAGCAGGATGGGAAGTGGAGAAGCAAGTACAGGAACAGATATTCATCTGGGATGCTGGCACTTGAGGGTGGAAGATTAGCCAATGAGTCAATGGGTCAGCTTCCTCCATATCAGTTTTTACGGGCCTTGTCTAATGGTTTATTAGACTGGAATGACTCACTATCAATTGTATGATATTAGAACATTCACTATTCTCTAGAACATCCCAAGAGATAGTTCTGATCTTCATTAGACAGTGAGGTTCAATGGTGTCCTGAGAAAAACCCTAGATTTGCCAACTGTAGGTCACTTATTTTTGTTTATTGATGTCTCAAAGCCAATGTGTCTTAGACCAATACTGTGGAAAACCATTCTGCAGTTTTGTTAGCCCACGGAGCTTAAAAAACCAAGAGGCCTTTTTGTAGTGATTCAATAGAATTTATATTGAGGTATGTTGAAAAAAATCCAGCCTCTGAATTACTTTCTAAAACAGACCCAAACAGATAGGAATCATTGCTTACAGGTGGAACTGGAGGCAGCCAAAGCATTCTGCTTACTACTAAAAAGGCACTCTTAGAAGTCCGAACCTTAGGGCTTCCTATTTAGGTTCATTATATTCTAAATGTGTCCCCACTCAATAGGTTATGCCCTCACCTGAACAAAAAGCCAGCTGTTAAAATAAGGAGCTATGTCCCATTTTTATGAGAAGTCATACTTGGCTAAGGGCTGTGGAATCAGCAAGACTGCTTATTTCTGAGGAAAATAAAAGCACCATTTGTAGAACTCTGGCAGTTAAGTACCCTCATATTATTGAAAGACATCTTTACTCTGTTTTAACGTTGAATTTGACATGCTTGTGTTCTAAAGTATTAGGCCCACATTCAGATGAAACTGAACTATCCGTTAAATCATGCCCAGGATTACAGCCTGCTACTTTTCTGCTGAATGAGACATACTCGGGCCTTAGTCACAATGTCTCTGAAGTCTTCATTCTAGATCGACAGCTAAGACCTGATATATTATAAACCCTCTATAATCCCGAGGACATCTGGGAAACAGAGGGAAAATATTTCACTCTAGGAGGGCATAAATATAAAAAAATATCCAAGAGTCAACATCATTCATGTGACTATGCCAAGCAACTGTTCCTGGAACCTGCACCCAAAAACTGAACTTAGTTTTATTTGGTTTATTTATTTATTTTATTATATGATACAGTTCCATAGGCTCCATGATTTCTATTCCCTCCTATCCAAATCCCACACCGGACTTCCCCTATATTATTACCATAGTGTATTCCTTCCTAAACATACAGAAGTCAATCATGCTGCTTTTTAAGTGTATCCCAACATTGTAGGTATGGAAAATGACAGACAATCATCCCACTGTCAAGATTTATTCAACAGTTTCAGTGGGAGTCCATTCTAATCTTGAAGTGGAGACGCATACTGCATTGTATCTTTACATCTGGATATGATAGTCTCCTCTACAAAATTACTACACATCACTGTAAATGAAAAACTGAAAAGAAAATAAACATAAATTAAATAGAAAATGTACAACATCATGAAGCTAAATAATATGAACAAAATTACCAATGTGTCTCTGAAGAAATGAAAAAGAAAAACAATTTTGAGGAAAATGTGTCACTGAAGAAATTAATAAGAAAAAAATCAAAGAAATGAAAATAAAACCCAAAATATCAAAATCCAGGAGATGTAGCAAAAACAGTATTGAAAGAGACATTTACAGCATTAGGTGCTAATAAAAATTCAAAATATACTAACAAATAATCTGGTAATGCATCTCAAGAACTTACTACAAAAGAAAAAATGAACAGGAAACAAGAATTGATCAAAATCACATAAAAAAAAGGGACTTGAAACTAAAAAGTACAAATTGCACTAAGAAAGGCCATTTTTTAAGAAGAATAGTAAAATAAATTTTGGGGCAGACCAGCAAAAAACAAGAGAGATGAACCAAGTAAAATTTCAGATGAAAAAGAAAACATTGTAAGAAACTACTAAGGTTATCTCTTCTTGCTGAATGAATCCTTTGATCATTATGTGGTGTCCTTTTTCAACCATTTTAAGGCATTTCATGTCAAAGTCTGTATTATCAGATGTAAGAATGGTTTCACCAGCTCCTTTCTGCTTTCCATTAACCTGGAATATGTTTTTCCATTGTTTGAACTTCCACATACCCTTTTTGGTAAGATCTACTGTAGCCATTGGAGTTTCTTTTTCTTTGTTTTTTGTTTTCTTTTTTCTTTTTTTGATCCAGTCGGCTAATCTATGATGCATCACTGAGGAGTTTTAGCTATTTATATTCAACATTAATACAGACATGTTGTATTTTGTTCCTGTCATTTTAGCAATGGGTCCTTTATTTTTTGAGTCTTCTGTTATTTTGTTACTGGAATGTTCTTGATGTTTGCATTTGGTTTTGGTAAACATATTCATTTTCTTTGACAAGAGGACATCTTCAAGTATCATTTGTAGTGTAAGTCTGGAAGAGGTGAGACCTTTGAATTGTTGTTTACTGTGGAAGAATTTTGTCTTTCATTTTCAAAGACAATGGAACCCTTTGCTGGTAAGTTTTTCAGTTCTCTTAGTATTCTCCATATTGACTTCTCTAGTGGTTGCACTAGCTGACATTCCAACCAGCAGTGAAGCAGGGTTACTTTATCCCCACATCTTCACCAGCTGGTGTTGTTGGTAGAGTTCTGAATTTACATAGGCCAGTCTTATTGGAGTTAGGTGGAACCTCAATATAGTTTTCATTTGTACTTCCCTTACATCTAGGAAGCCTAAGCATTACTCATATGTTCATTTGTCATTTAAATTTATTCTTTATAAAATGTCTGTTGATTTCTTTTGCCCATTTATTCACAGGTTTGTTAATTTCACTGGCCCTGAGTTTCTGAAGCTTCTTGTAAATCCTGGATATTAGTCTCCTATCAGTTGTGTAGTGTGCAAATAATTTCTCCCATTTCATTGGTTGCTTCTTCACTTTGTTGATCATCTCCTTTGCTGTACAGAAGCTTCTCAGCTTGATGTAGCCCCATTGGCTTTGAAGGCCTGTACTTTTGGTGACTTTCGTAAGAAGCCTTCTCTTATTCCTATATCTTGAAGAGTGCTTTCTGTGTTTTCTGCTAATAGTTTGATGGCTTATGGATACAGATTTCGGACCTTGATCCATTTCTCCCCTATGCAGGTGGTTATCCAATTGCCCCAACAGCATTTGTTGAAGAGAACAGGCTTTTCCCCTGGATTTTTTTTTTCAGTTTTAATAATGATGATGATGATAATAGTAATAATTTGATGATCATTACATAGTAGATAAGAAGTGAAGGGCCAAGGGATGCAAGAAAGTGGGTAAGACCACTGTTTCCACATTGTGTTTTCTACAATTGGTTGAAAAGGAGAGATAAAGGGAGAAACTTCTCCCAGCCTTCCAACCATCCCAGGGTCCCTGATGTGAAGCGTGATCTGAGGGCACTGCTCAACTGGTTTTGATAGTTCCACAGTTCTGAATGGTTGCTAATCTCACCATTCCAAGCATGATGAAATCTCTCCAGAATCCACTAGCTGATATAGTCAACCTTAGAGTCTCCATTTGTCTCGATTTTCAATGAAAATAATTGGCTGGAGTAGCTGATTGATTTGTTCAATCCTCCATTCTCTGTTGTGGTACCAGGTGTTCTCTACAGGTTCCAATGGACTGCCATTTCCTCCATGTGCTCCTGGGTATGCTGTCCACTGCTCCATCTGAGTCACCGAGGAGGCTCAGCCCTGACACATGGACTCCACGGTCAGACCATGGAAACTGCACTTCTCTTCAAGATAGGAGTTTCATTAGTTTCATTTGGGTATCCTCAAAGAAACTTCATCTGAGGTTATCCCAAACCACATTCTTGGGGGTGCTTACCAATATTGGGTCTGGCAGTGTCAGTCACCCCAGTCAGCTTATGCATATGCTGGTGGTTGCAATTATTGGGTCAGTTCTGTTTCCAGCCCTTTTGTCCACATGAACTCATGAATGTTGCAGTCCAGCCCGCTCCTGCCCATCACACACACACCCCTCACTCAAACTGGTGGAAGCTTCAGTCTAGTTGGAGTTACCTGCAAGAACCCCCACCAGTCCTGCCCACTGACTTGGTCTACATGCTTGCCAGTAATTATAGCCGACTAGGCTACTCTGTCCCACATCTCAGTCAGCTCTCATACATTTCAATGGGTACTGAAGCCTAGTTCAACCCTATCAACACCACTATCCAGGCTATACACACATGTTGGTGGCTGCCATTCTGTCTAGCCATGCAGGCATGCCCCATTCCTGGTTTTCATGCTCACCTGATGGAGGGGGAACCCAAGAGGGAGGTGCCCACTGTTTCCCTACTCTGTCACTCCCACTCCAGCATCATGCATTCTCCAGGTGATTCTGCAGTTTTACTTGATTGAATTAGCCCCCAGTGCCAGCATCTGCCAGCTGATGCTGCAGCAAAGCCCAACCAACCCACACCCACTCTGACTTATGCTTGCACCAGTAGGAAGAGTCTACCCAGCCTGGCTTTTCCATGATCTAACTCACATGAGACCACAGGTGTTGTAGCCATGCCTGGTCTGGTCTGTCCCCATCCCAACTCATACTCTCCAGTGTCAGTGGCAGTGCTGGTCCAGCAGGGCAGCTGCATGCAATCCCCTACTGGTTTTCCCCTCTCCGCCTGGTTCTCATGTGTACTGGTTGGGTGCTACAGGCCAGGCTGGAATAGCCCACCTTGCCTTGGCATTTGCAGTGGGTGCTGAGGGATGGCCGGGCCCAGCCCACCCCCAATTCCAGCTCAGGTTGTTGGGTCCACAATATAGCCCAGCTCAGCTGTCACCTAGCCCAGATCCTAATGTGTACTGGTATGCATTGTGACTAATCCTGGCCAGTCCCGCACTCTATTCTGGTGCTCAAATTTGCCAGTGGGTGATAAGAACTGGCTCAGCTGGGTCCACACTCGACCTGTGCCAAAATGTGTGCTAGTGGGTACTGTTCCCTGGCCTGGTCTGGGCTGCTCCCTATCATGGATCTTGTGCTTACCTGCAGGAACTGTGTCCTTACAGAGGAGTGTTCCAAGCTCCTGCATCAGAATCTCTCCCAATGCCAGATGTCATGCACAGCGATAGTTTCATGGGTCAGCCCTACTCAGTGCAACTCCTGACCTAGAAGGAGCAGTGGCCTTTCCAAACTGGCCTTCAACCCATTCTGGTTGTTACTGTTGGATGTTTCAGCTCAGCTAATCCTGGTCTACCACGAGGCACAGCTCAGACATGGCTCAGTAGGGACAGAGACCTACCAAGCCTATTCTACACTGACCCTGGTCCTCCAGAGCATCAGTTGGTGCTAGAGTCTAGCCCAGTCTGGTGCATTCAGTCACAGTCCACACTTGTGCTGAGGGACACTGCAGTCATATCCACAGCAGAACACAGCTCCCACCCCATAATCACCAATGGGGACTACCTCACAGCCAGGGCATTTCGTTAGCTCCCCAGCCAGTCTGTTCCCAGCCATAGATCTCACCCATTACAGCGGTTTCTCTCACCCAGCTTGGCACAGCCCTTCCCCTGTCTTGGCTTTTGGCCTTTTGGCCTGGCCTGACCCGGCCTGCTCCCAAGCCTGACTGGTGCAAGCTGGAACCTGAGCCTCTTCAGTGTGCTCCCATCCCTGGTTCATGCACATCAGTTGCCCAGCATGTCCTTTGCTGCAGCCTGGCTTCTACACTTGCTGATGAGCTAAGATTTGTTTGCCCTACCGGGTCTACCCCCTTCCAATTAGCTAACAGTTGGAGTTGCTTTGTTCAGCTAGCCAGACTCTCAGGCCTGGACTATGATCAGCAGTAGGAGCTATGACAAACATCCAATGGACAGAAATAATAAAACATCTTTTTGATAAAATAAACTCACTTTATACTGTTAGAATTAAATGTAATACCAAATTCTATCATTATAGCATGATACTATTAAACCAACTGTATCATCATAAACAGATTTCATGTCATAAGCTACAACTATATTTTCATTGGATATTACAGTTATTTCATTTGTTGATTCATAATAAGGTAAAATCCTGATATCATAAGCCAACCATTGTGTGGTAATAATCAATTCTGATGTCATAAACCACAACTGTATTGTCATAAAATCATATTGGTTCTGTAGTAAATTTGTTTGTGATAACCCATCATTCTGATAGAAACCACCCATTATGCCATCATCAATTATAATGTCATAAACCACTACTTGAATTGTCATAACAAAAGCATAGATATCACCATCTTTGAATTATTATAAACCACTGTCATAATGTCAAAAAACACATACTATTTTTTCTGATACATTGTGATGTGATTAACCAGTCATTCAGTGATGGTGACTTTTGATGGCATAGACCACAACTGTATTACAACTTTGATATACAATGTCAAATAACATTTCAGTATAATTTATTGCTATGTGGCTAGCCACCATTCTGATATTATAAATATATAATATATAATATATATATATAAATATATAACATATTTTACACTTAGATATAAAATATTTATATATGAAATATATATTACATACTATATGTTGTTTTATAATATAAATACTATAAATCTGCTATTATATAATGTCATCAGCACAAACCAACCATGGGCCACCATAATGTATTTTCATGTCATTAACCACAATTTTATTTTCTGAAAATATAGTGACATCATAATTCTTTGCTTCTTATAACCACCGTTGTGTTTTGAGGCTTACCATTGCACCCTAATAAATTGTGATGTGATATGCCATACATTCAATCTTCATAGTCCATGTTTTTATCATAAGCAACAATCATATTGTCAAGTCAATGAGATGTAATAATCAATTGTGAACAAACACAAGTCCGATACCACAAGACTGCCATTGAGATGCCATACACTATCATGATGTGGAGGTTTCCCATTGACTGAGCTGGTTTGAATCCCTGAGGAAATTCTTGAAGACTGATCCTGTAAGCACTTCACCTGTTATATCGCATAGATCTTCAAGGCTTCCCAAAGCTTTCCTTCATGCAGTTTACTCTGACGCATTAGAAAGAAAGGGAACCCTCAGCAGTTTTCATTCAGAAACCCCAGGAGACCATGTACTTGTAGCTCCAGCATTGTTGGAAAGCGAGACTAAATATCCAATTTAGTTGACCATAGACTTCTAGAACAAGTCAAAATATCAGATGGTCAAGACCTAGGTTTCAGGGGTCATTAAAGTCCATAAAAAGGACAGCCAAATAAAACACACACACACACACACACACACACACACACACACACACACATACACTGACGGAAGATCAAAAAGGAATGGGAATGGATCTGTGTTCTCTGACACTGCCCTGTGAATGTTAAATGTAAGTACCATAAAAAATGACAGATACTACAAAGATCAAGCCCTAATTGTAGAGGAAAGCAATGAAAAATGCTGTCCATAGCTCTCATGTGACTGCAGAGATAGAAGATGACCAGTGGTAGTTCCTGGTAAGTCCAAAAATATTAACTCCTTTGTTAAAATTTAACTGGAGGAACCCCAGGTAGACCCCCATGGTAGGTGATATAACTTCTGGTCAGTATAAAGGTATGCTTCTTGCCGCTTTCCTCCTGTCCTTGTCTTGGCCTTTTCATAAGATAATGATTCAGGAAGTTACAAGAAAACCAATACAGACATATTTGTTCCCACCTCTTGCTTTTTCCTAGCGATACCTCCACATCACTCACTATTTTCTTAGCATCTCTGCAGTTCCAGGGCCATTTCCAGGAAAGGATATCTTATTGATAATTCAAGCCCAGCTCTTAGAGCCCCTTTGGGAATGACAAACTAGCTTTATCCATTACAATCCCAACTATACAATCATAAGTCCAATATTCATCTATTTATGTGAATCAGGACATTGACGATATAGGCAATGGTAGAAAGCTTTGTATCCTATTGTGGCTGTTGCTGAAGAACTATGCTATTGTAATAATATGGAAGAAAACAGTGGTTGGTGGAGATTGGGGAGAGATGGAGTGGAGGTAGTGGGAGTTATCCCTATACCTATATAACCATGTAATGTAAGTAACATAAATTAAAAAGAAAAAAATCTTTAAAAAATGAAAAAAAGTATCTCCAAGTTTTTAAGAACAATATAAGTACGAATTGTACTATACTTCTAATCCCACTTCTTGTTCATTGGCATCCTGGAAGAAACAGGTGATGACTTACATAGTTAAATCTATTCCAAACAATTGGGAGATCCAAATGGAGTTTTTAGTGCTTACCTTTCTCATTGGTGCTTCTTTTATCACATATATCTTAGATATGCAAATGTCTTTTTGACTCTAAAGAGGATCACTGTGATATTTAAACTTCTGCTAAGAGAGAAGGAAAGACACACAAACAGAGGCCATCCATCCTCTGGTTTAACTCACCCAGACCTGCATTGACTAGGGTAGGTCAAACAGAAATCAGAAGAGAGGAGCTTATCTTAGGTCTCCAAGTGTGTGCACAGGCCAAAGGACTTGGTCAGATGCTACTTTCTCAGCTGCATTAAAGCTTGATCAGAAATGGGCAACCATGATCCAAACAGGTGCTCATGTGCTACATCCCAAAACCAGCCTTGGAGTTTCTATTGCACTTAGCGATATTATGTTCCTGATTTGCAAAAGTTATAATGTTACTGCTGACTATAGTCACCACCCCCATCTTAGGTTTTTTTTTCCCTCTTGGTGTGTTCAGACACCCTAAAATTCCCTACATTGAAATGACTGTCCAGTTGGGCAATGTCCCAAAATTGACTCTGCCCTCACATGTTGAAAGTCTATCTTGGCGCCCATGCCTATAGGCATATTTTAGGGCCATACCTATATTTTTCATCCAATGATGCCAATATATTTTCTCCTATTTAGCAGTATAGGACATTTGCTTGAAGTTCTTGATCTGATTGCAATCAATTTTTCATATACCAATGGTTCTTCAACAAGAATGAAAAGGTCATCTTTAGTACATAGAGATGTCAATGGCCCTGGGGCATAGCAAAACTGATTGTGAATGCAAAGAGTAAAGGATTCCTTCTTTTTCTAGAAACAATGTCTTTATTTATATTTTTACATATATTTTTATTGCATTTCATTTTATAACAATGTTTCATAGGCTCTGATGTTCCCCCTTCCCCTCCCTGCACCCTCCCCCATGGTGGATTGCTCCACCTTATTGCAATATTACAGTTAAAATCCAGTCTTGTTTCTTTCAATGCAAGCATGTGCCTTTGCATAGTGTCCAGTATCTTATTGCCCAGCTGAATTCAACAGTTTCTTGGGGAGACCAACTCTGGTCTGGAGGCATAGCTGGCAAATTATCGTTCCGACCAATTAAATGCCATAACATCACGTCAACAACAGTTTCCAACACTATGGGGCTAATTAACATTGTATTGAGTGACTGATATGTTAGAGAATGCGAGTTCTGAACCGCATCCTGATACTACTTCATTAACATTTCAGTTATAGTTTGTATACAACTGGCTTCTATCTTCCTTAAATTGGCTATAGGAT
Organism: Ochotona curzoniae; assembly: GCF_017591425.1. Taxonomy (NCBI): domain Eukaryota; kingdom Metazoa; phylum Chordata; class Mammalia; order Lagomorpha; family Ochotonidae; genus Ochotona; species Ochotona curzoniae. Next base: position 27,884 of record NW_024466334.1, read on the forward strand.
ACCATTCAGCTCTCATGTCTATTTTCATTTTTTAGCAGTTTATTGTGTTGAAGCATAATTTTTACTGAACTTGGCAGATTTTAGGATAGTCTAAACTGGCTTATACCCTTAACAAGGCATGTGACACCCATTGTGGCATAGAACACTGTTCGGAGTGGTGTGAGAGAGATCCTCCATACCCTAGTTAGGAGTTGTTTATTTTCATGTCCTACCAAGTAAGATATGTGTGAGTCCCTACTGATCGTTTTCTGTCTAATTCTAAGCTTTCCTTGTTGTTCTCTATTTTAATTAATATTTTTGTTGTTGTTGGTGGTGTTTCTTTTATTTTGTTTTGGGGGAGGGGGGCTCCAGGGCAACCCTGATGGTCACTGCAAGAGAGGGTGGGGATCTAGTACTGGAACTAAGCAGGACCAGAGAAAGCTCCTCTCCCTGGTCTCAGAGGGAGTTTATTGTTTTCTTTCTGTAGACTGCTCAGGGCTTCTGGTTGCTGTTCTGGTAACATTGGGCTTTGCGAGGAGGGATTTGGACTTCTTCTATCCCATGTGGGACATTCAAGTGGGAGCAGATGACCTCAGAGTACTTAGCCTCTGAAGGCATTCTAATTCCCCGTGGTCTCCTTGGCATTTGGGATGTAGTCCTTGGTGCTTGTACTGATAGTCCTTGGCAAGGATCCGTGAGTCTGCAGGGTGGGAACACACATTTCCTCTTGTCCGCCTGCTCCACCCTGGAATCCTCCCTGTTCTGTGCATATGACCTCCTATTAAGAGGTTGTCAGAGTCGCTCCTGATACCCCCCATGTCTTTGTGGTTTTACTGTTGTCCAATGCTGATTGGAGTCTGTTGTCTGTAGCTACGTGTTATGTTCCTGATAGGCTATGCTTTACATCTGCCTCACACATTCTAGGGAGATGGAAGATTTCTCTGCTCACCCTCCCCACTACCGAGAAGCATAGGGTCTTAAAATTGCCTTAGGCTTTACAGTTCTTTGATGAAGATCATGAGCAGTCTGCCTCACATTGATTGTTGGTTCATTGATTACATCACACTATGTTGTTGCATGAGATACAGGTTGTTAGAGGTTGAAATAATACTACATTTCACAGGTACCCTTTTACAAATTGACAGCATTTCAACTTAAATTAAGGCAAATATGTGATTTATGATTGACCTTTTGTGGTTGACTCATTTCCCCTATCATGATTGTTTCCAGTTGGGCCCATATGGCCACACACAAAAAAACTGCATTTTTTAAAATAGCTGAGTAGTATCCCTTGGAGTAAATGAACCATAGGTGTGGGTGGTTCTAGCCTTTTATTTTTGGAAGCTATCAACCAATTGTCGCAACAGCATTAATTGAAGAGACCATCCTTTTTCCCAGGATTGTCATTTGTTATCAAAGATTATTTGACTGTAACTGTGTGGGTTCCCTTCTGCCTTAATCTGCTCCAATGAGTCTCCTTTCTGTCTTTGTGCCAGTACCAGGCTGTTTTAATAATGACCACCCTATGATTTGTCAAAAGGTCTGGGATTGTGACCCCCCCCTCCAACCCTATCTAGCTTCCTATTCTCCAGGATGGTTCTGGGTATTCGTGGTTTATTTTGTGTTTCTACATGAACCATTGTCAATTTTTCCAGCTCTATGGAGAATGTTCTTGGTATTTTGATTGGGATTGCAATAAATGTATATATTGCTTTTGTTAATATGGACATTTTCATATTGTTTTTGCCTATCCAGGAACATGGAGAATTTCTCCACTTTTCAATGCATTCTTCTATTTCTGTTTTTAGTGTTTTATGGTTTTACTCATAGAGATCTTCTACATCTTTAGTTAGGTTTATTCCCAGTATTTCATTTTCTTCTCTGTTATTCTGAATAGTATCATGTTGGTTAGTTCTTTTTCCACATTGGGGCTGTTCGCATACACTTTAGCTGTTGATTTTTGTTCATTTATATTGTACCCTGCCACTCTACCAAACAATGAATAATTTCTAACAGTCTCCGTATTGAGCCTCTTGGTTTTTCTCTGTATAGGATCAGATCATCTGCGAATAGAGACAGCTTGACTTCTTTGTTTCCCTTTCGAATTCCTTTGATTTCCTTTTCTTGTTTTATAGCTTTTGCTAGTACTTCCAGTAGTGTATTGAATAGTAGAGGTGATAGTTGACATCTATGTCTTGTTCCAAGATCTCAGAGGAAGGCTTCCAATTTTTCTCCATTCAGTGTGATGCTGGCATTGAGTTTTTCATATATTGTTTTGATTATGTTGTGAATTGTTCCTTCTGTGCCTACCTTGGTTGGAGTTTTTAGCATGAAGTGGTGTCGAATTTTGTCAAAAGCTTTTTCTGCATCTATTGATATTATCATATTATTTTTATTCTTCAACTTTGGAATATGATGTATCAATACTTATGGATTTACAGATGATGAGCCATCCCTGCATGCCTGGGATGAATTCTAGTTGTCCTGGATGAATGATTGGTCTGATGCATTTTTGTATTCTGTTGCCTAGGATCTTGTTGAGGATCCTGGCATCTATGTTCATCAGTAATTGTTTCACAAAGCTAGGCATACTTCTGTTTGTCACATAGACATTATTTCATCTTGGAGGATGGCTGCCTTTATCATGACTGTGCTGGCCCTCTGTACCTGCCCAGAAATGTTGTTACAGAGGGTAAGCCACATCAGGCTGGGCTGTAGCATCGTTGGAGAAGCCAGAGAACCAGGTCTAGGGACAGATTCTTTGCATTCTGGACTCACAGCTGCAGGACTGCACTATCAATCTGTTTGCGTGAGAGTTGGATGGGGTGATAGTCAGAGCTAGACTGGAGAGCAGAACTCATCAACACTCACAAGTGCAGGGAGCTGGGAGGAGGCCAGAATTGGTGAGGCTTCAGCACTCCCTTACCACCCCGGCACACTCAAAGGCTGGGACACAGTAGAACATGCCAACCAGGGCTCTATCACTCACTGACATGCAAATAATCAGGGTTGGGAGTGATGTTCACACATTTTAACAGCCAGAAGAGGCTTCCTCTGTCTTCCTCCTCCCCAACAGTCAGTCACAAGAGGAACAAAGAAAAGAACTGAAATGATTGTCTATCTTCCTCCATACATTAACCTTCCCCACTTAAATAGAAGTCCAGATGTGCATGCATCCCTTTCAACTGTAAATATTAAGACAAATAAATTTTAAAAGAATTGCTCTTTGAACTTTTTAAAAATAATTTTTGTTCCCACTTTGGCTTCTGCAGTGCAACATGTATGATGTCTCAGAAATAGGCAAATCATCCTTTATCCTTCTCAGTGTAAACTACAGCACATGTGTAGATGTTTCTGTGGCTTGATCTGTAAATGCTTCTTCCCTGTGGAGCTTGCTGCATTTTGGTTCATGCAAAACTTTCCACTCCTCCCAAAGCCACAGAGGACTGCATTCTGTGATGCAGCTGGATGCAATGGACCCAGTCTCATCCTGGTGGATGTTTGTGCTGTTTCCAGTCATTGAAATCATGAAACCCTGAAATGTACCTTGAGGACATACATCACTTCTTGTGTGAGAGCATCTACATACCTAGTATTTCCAATCAAAATATTGCCATGTCAAAATATATAAGTATTTCTATATTGCCAAATCATTCCCTATAATGATAAGCTGATTTTCACATCCTTGCCTAAAATCACACTCTCATTGTAGTCTGAAGTTTTCTCTCCAGTGATTTTCCTGATTAGATGTGATTTGTTTTGTGCCTGCATCTGAGGACACAATTTATATAAAATGTATTTACTTTGCGTTGAAGAGAAGTTTTGCTGCAGTAAAAGAATAACTAAATGATGTCATTTGTTACTGGAAAATTTACTATGGAAAGTATTTTTCTGAGCTTTGTGGTTTTGGTTGCCTTTGCACTTTGCGGTGGCATCCTGTGGAGGATGGGCAATTTCCTCTGATTTGCTTCAGAGTTGGAATGGTAATGTGCTGAGCTAGGCACTATTATGGAAGCCTCTTTCACTCATGGGTAGTGGGGTTGGGAACAGCCTTGGCTGGTCCATCTTGCAGCACCTGCAGGTGTATCCAACAATACATTGTGGGTCTGGCTGGGCTACAAATCGACCAGCTCGTGCAAAGGCTGGTTTAGAGGGCATACTATGCTGGGTAAGGGTTTGGCACCCACTGTCAGCATGTGTAAGATCTGGGTCTAGTTGTGGCCCTTGTGGGGGAGCTTGGGAAACTCCCCTTTCTGCTATAGCTCCTGTTGGTAAGGATGTGATTCAGGCCTGTGTGTTGTTCAGCTGGGCAATGTAGCTCCACCCATTGGTAAATGTGTGAGTTGGTTCTGGAGGGAGGTGAACTGGGCAGGTTCAGGAAAACCTTAGTTCACTGACATTTGCAGGAGCCAGGCTGGGTATGAGTCATGCCAGACTCGGCTATCACACCTACCAGTCTGCAAGAGCCAAGGATGGGAGCAGACAAGGCAAGACCAGGCTGAAATACCCACTAATGAGTTGAGACTGGTACCAAGCTGGGACAGGCCAGGCTGCTGCATCTGATTGCAAAGGCCAAGACGCAACATAGGCTATGATTACTTGGGTCAGAGCAACCATTGGCCTGTGAAAGATCCTTGGCTGGGAACCCAGTGCCTGGGTTGTAGTTCCCAGTGATGATTGTAAGAGCTGGAAGAGGCATGATGATCTGGGCTGAACATTACTGCAATGCCCCTCGGCATGAGTTTGGACTGGATCGGGGATGTGCCAAATATCCACTGATTCTCATGAAAGCCAGGGTACAAATAGAACAGTCTTAGCAATTTCTTGGCACTTGAAAAACAATTTGAGGGCTGTGTCTGGGCATAGACCAGAAGTAGCAGGGCTGTAAAATCTAACAGTATGAACCAAAATGTGTGTGGGCTGGTCAGGCCAAGACAGAGGTAGACTAAGTCAGTCTGAGCCAAGGAATCACCAGTATGCTGATTGTACTTTACTATAATATCAGATGGCAAGTTCTGGGACTGAGAGTAAATTTTGTCAAGCTAATTTGCAGAACCACCTGGAAAGTGTAAGACTGGGTGTAGGACCCATAGGGAAACTGCGGGCATCTCTCTAATGGGCTGTGACTCCTACTGTTGGACAGGAAAACCACCACTGAGGGTCTATTTGCATGGACATCTGCTGGCACTTGCCAGCATGAGTGTGAGCTGGATAGGGGCTCAGTTGCCTTGAACTAGGCTCCAGAGTCCACCAATGTATATGAGAGCTGAATGGAATGCAGGATGGACTGGAGCAGTCAGTCTGTTCCATATACTGACAAGTACAGGAACCAGAACTCAGTGATGGCTGGTGAGGGTAATTGGGGGTCTCTCTGACTAGGCTGCAATTCCTGCTAATATATGTGAGGGTTGAGTGGGTAGTAGGGTGAGTTGGGATAGGTTGCAGCATCCATTGGTTTCTGTAAGAGATTGGGCTGGAGACATAACTGACCCAGCAATTGCAACTAGCAGCATGTGCCTAAACTGATGTTGGTGTTAGACTGATCCAGACCCTGTACTAACAATCACACACAAGAGTCAAGTTTGGAATCACCTCGGAGCAGATTTGTTTGGTGATCCTGCAAACTGAAATGCTAGCCTCAAAACTCCAACGTGGGTAGAATTGCAGGAAATATGGGCTGGCTGAGAAGTGCATGTTTCAGAACTGGGCCTCCCCAGTGACTAAGACAGAGAAGTAGATTGCCTTCCCCAATTGCACATGCAGGATATGGAAGTCCATTAGGGTCTTTAGAGGACTTCTGAATCAGGGAAGGAAGACAGAACAAATTGTTCAACTATTCCTAACAGCACTGACAGAAAATCTCCGGTGAATGGATACTCTAAAGTGGACTATGTCAGCCATTGGATCTTGGAACCATTTCCTCCTCATTGGATTAGTGATATCAGCAGCATTTAAGAATTATTGAAACAACTTAAGCAGAACCTGTGGAACATTCTGGAATAACATTGGGGGGCATTCATTCCCCATTCCCAGGCACTGGGGCGATGAGAGGCTCGGTGCAGTTTCTCTCTGTATTCCCCCTTCCCAAAAATATAAAAAGAGGAAAATGAAACTTTGGAAACAATGATCTCATCCATGTTCCCCTAATTCTTGATGCTTCTCACCCTGATCAAATATGTAAACATCATCAAAAAATGTTTAATTCAATTAAAAAGAAAACATTTTCCCTAATTCTCAGCAAGTATTACAAACATTTGACTACATTCACTTCCCTACTGATTATGACTAATTGGCTGAGAGTGGTATAACCCAATTCTAGGAACATTTTAATAGTTAACATAAGGGAATTCTCTGTCAAGGTGCTCCCTACATAGAAGGAGAAAATGAAATCTGTCCAATAAAAGGACAGGAATAGGTCATGAGAATGAGAGTATTTTGGTATATTTTTCTTTTTTTTAAAAGATTTATTTTTATTATTTTTTCATTGGAAAGGCAGATATACAGAGAGGAGAGACAGAGAGGAAGATCTTCCGTCCGATGATTCACTCCCCAAGTGAGCGCAACGGGCCGATACTATGCCAATCCGAAGCCAGGAGCCTCTTCCGGGTCTCCCACGCGGGTGCAGGGTCTCAAAGCTTTGGGCCGTCCTTGACTGCTTTCCTGCGCCACAGGCAGGGAGCTGGAAGTGAAGCGCGGCTGCTGGGATAGAACCGGCGCCCATATGGGATCCTGGGCGTGCAAGGCGAGGACCTTTAAGCACTTGCGCCACCGCGCAGGTACCGGGATATTTTTCAAACTTGGATCTCTGAAGGTAGAGGACATCTTGTGATGTTTGTATAGATAGAGAGCCGTGTCCAGACTGCTCCAGTACATGAGACTCTGAAATGTGAGGTCGGGAAGAGCCTTGAAGCAGAGGAGGAGCCATCTGATCATTTGTGGAGCTGGCAGCATGTAACAATACCCAACATATATTCTAACTCTAGACCCATTCATGCCTTTGACTGCTGTGTTTCAGTGGAGTAAGTTAGACCTTATTTTAGAGGAAGCTAAAGACTCAGATGAGGAGAAAGAGGTGCTGAAGAAGCCGGCATGTGGTGCATGGTTTGACCTTTCTCCACAAGGTGTTCCTGGGACTGATGGCCTGGACTACACTGAGGAAGCAGGTGGTGCAGATGGAGACACTTCAAGGCACCCTATTCAGATGAAGCAGTTTTACAAATAATATTGCCTAAGAAGTTGCTGAGGAGAAAAGCTGATAATATGCCTGAGATTACTCTGCCACAAAGTGTCAAAATGTTACTTAAAGCCAGGTGGATCAGAATAGCATCTGTAGGCTTTTTCCCAGGAGCTATGACAATCAGGTGCATGTGTTTCACAAACAGAAAGAAATTCCCTCCAAGGCCAGGTCCAGTAAGAAAAAGGAAGATCAATATCCTGATGAAACTCCAGATCATCCTGCACCTTCGTGGACTAGAGTTAGGAAAAAGCTTTGGAGAAAGACAAATGAGCAAAGGTCACATTCTTCAGGTGTTTCTCTGCTCAGAAATAATGTGAAAAGTAGCAAGAACATTGCAGTTCATAAATTGACATGATTGAGCTAGCATCTTAGTCTCCACTATCTGCTCTATGTCCTTTTCACTTTTTACCCTCTTGATTTATAAAAGATGGTGACTCTAAAATCCAGATACCTACACATTCACTTTCCCTGACCAACTGATCTCAGTAACATCACGTTCCCCATAGCTGTGCTTTCACACATGTGGCAATCCTGCCTCTCTTCACATATTTCCTGAGGCAAGGTCAGTCCCTGCCCTGTAATCCTGCATGCCATCTCACATCCCTGACATGTCCAGTCAGCTCTGCCTTGCTTTGAGTGCTGTGTGTTCCCTATTCACAGTGATTCCATAGCCTCTGCTCCCTAATGGAATGTGCTGAGTGTGGTCTGCAGGTGCTTCACTGCTCACACCTCTTCAGAGTTGTCCAAAGAAAATATCCCATCAACCTTTGATGAGAAAGTGTTCTATCCTCTCTTCTCTCTCCCCTTCTCCCTCCCCTCTTCTTCCCTCCCCTAGTTCCTCTCCACTCCCAATCCTCATTTATCTCTCTCTCTCTCTCTCCCTTCCTCATATTTGCTCGGTATCCTGGCCCATTTATAACTTTATAACTGATGTGCAAGAGCAAGTTGTCCTCTGCCTGCTCTCTGGGTCACTGGAAGAAATGGAAACATTTCTAAGCTGAAACTGCATCTCAGACCCACTTGTACATACAATTCTTTTTTGTAACTTCCCCCATATACATGTGAATCCAAATCCCATATTAAGGAGAAGAACATCCCAGTAAAATAACAACAGAAGACTAACTCAGTGAATGACTCATTGCTAAAATGACAGGAACAAATTGCCACACATTCATATTAACCCTGAATGCAAATGGCTTAAACATCATAGATTAGTAGACTGGATTAAAAAAACAAAACCTATCTATTTGTTGTCTACAGGAGACACATTTCACCAATAAAGACCAGCAGAATCCATATCTCATGGATTCTGATGTTTTCTTTGTTTTTTGTTTTTTTTTTTTTTGCTGCTATTATTGTTAGTTTGACCTCTTCAAAACACTTTCTTCTGATTAAATTCCTCAATGAATCATAGATTATATATTAGCATCATTTTCTTCAAGAAGCTTCTTGATTTTCTTTTTCATTTCATATTGGTCATTTCATATTGGTCATTCATTAGCATGTTATTTAACTTCATGGTGTTGTTAATTACTTTTTTTCCTGGTTTTGATTTTGTTTTGTGGCTTTTCATTTAAGGGGATGTATAATAACAGTGTGATGGAGACTGTTATATCTAGCAGCATTTTATTTAAATTCATGAAATTGTAAACTTCTATTTTTCTTCCTGTTGTCGATTTTGTATTGTGGCTTTTCATTTAAGGGGATGTATAGTAATTTTGTAATGGAGACTCTCATATCCAGATGTGTGGACACAATGCAATATGTATCTCTACTTCCAGACTAAAGACGGACTTCTAATGAAACCTTTAAATGTATCTTGACAATAGGATGCTGGACTCTCTACTATTTTCCATTCCTGCAATGATGGACATATGACTGTGTATGAATAACTATGCTATACTAATGATATAGGGGAATTCAGTGAGGGGGAAGGGATGTAGGGAGGGGATAAAGCAAATCCTATGGCCTCTGGAACTGTATCATAAAATGACAATAATAAAAAGAAGTAAATTTAAAAAAGAATCTGTTCAAATACCCAGTCAGGACCAATGTTGTGTTGGTGCTTTTTCTGAACATTGTGTCATCTCACCAGCTTCTTAGCCAGAAATGCTATTTTTATTATGTTTTTATTGGAAAGGCAGATATACAGAAAGGAGAGACAGAGAGGAAGATCTTCCATCCGATGATTCACTCCCCAACTGAGCACAACTAATGATGCTATGCCGATCCGAAGCCAGGAGCCTCTTCCGGGTCTCCCACGCGGGTGCAGGGTCCCAAAGCTTTGGGCCGGTCCTCGACTGCTTTCCCAGGCCACAGGCAGGGAGCTGGAAGGGAAGCAGGGGCTGCCGGGATAGAACCGGCGCCCATATGGGATCCCGGGCGTGCAAGGCGAGGGCCTTAACCAGTGCGCCACCGCGCCAGGCCCGCACATTTCTACTCTTTTCATCTTGAGTTTTCATTGGTTGCCTCCTTACTTTCATATCTATTTTGCATTGCACTGCTAAAGTGCACTAAATACTTCAATGAATTGAATATAAACATTCATCTCATCATGGAGTATTGACATATTTTCCATCCAAATTCTCTCCCTCGTTGCCACAGACTTTTTCTGTAACTGATACCTATCTGTCAGCATGCTATTCCTCTCTTACCTGAGAAACCCTTATAATGCTTACTGGACTGTGGCATTGCTGCATTTGTTTTTCACTTTTCTTCCACCACCTGACTGTGGGACTCCTGAGAGGTCTCATTTTATATGTAGGGTCTAAGCATCCTGGCTCTGTGCTGGCAGAAATGATATTCAATGGAAGTTGATCAAGTGAAAAATGAGCATGAGCTGCTGTCTGTCCATGCACTGGTGAATGACAGAGATGAAGTCCAAGGACATTAGGGAAGCAGCTATTGGAGGAGACTCCCTTTCTCTGTGAATCCAAGAACTCAGTGTCCTGGACAACTCATGACCTTCACTGTTAAAAGTACATCTGTCAGGAGCTTCAGTGTCTCCTCATCCCACAGAAGGGCTTGAACTTGGTGGAGTCTCCCACATTACCAGCTGTAGTCATGAGCACCACCAGAGAAGCACGGCAAACTAACCTTTACTCTCTTTGCCTTGATCTGCTTATAAGTCTTTGTTGAATTCCAAAACCTCTGACTTTCAGTACATGCAAAATAAAAGCTTCATTATATTGAAGGGCACTCACTCTAAGGAGTAGAAAGAGGAAAAAATAAATGAAAGTCAAGACTTGGGGATGCATAAAAGGAGGCCCAGGGAAGGGAACAGAGCAGGTCACTTTGCCCTACTGAGTACCACGTGAGTGACAGATGGCAGCCCCTAGGCTGGGTTCTCTTAAATCTTTAATTCTCTGAGCTTCTTGATCACACTATAGAGCTGACATACTCATTTTAAAATGATTCTTTGGGATGTATGCTTCAAACAATGAAGTGTCTGAAGCTTTAAAATGCTCTGTTCTGGGCCAAACATCTGAGCATGATGCTGTCTCAGTTTAGAATCCAGTTCTCCTTTAAAAATTCAAGACTGTTTTCAATTGTTTTTGAAATTTTAGCCATGGGTGCCAGTATGGTGGCATAGCAAGCTAAGCCACTGTCTGCAAAGCTTGTGCACCATATAGGCACAGATTTGAGTGTTGTGTGCTTCATGTCCAATTCATATCCCAGCTAGTGGCCTGTTGCAGTGATGGTCCTAGGATCTATACCCATGTGGAAGATCTGAATGTTTTCCTGACTTTAGCTGGACCCAGCTCTCACCCTTAATGCCATTTGGGGAGAAAGAGTTTATGCAGTGTGTATGTGTGTGTGTGTGTGTGTGTGTATTTCTGTAACTGCTTTTCAAATAAAACCAATATACTGTTAAACTAATATTATCCATGGCATCCTTCTTAGAATACTTCTCGTGATATCAGTGGAATATAATTGTATGTGTCTTTTGTTTTTGTTCTGGTCAGAGAGGGAAAGAAAAGAGAAAACTTTCCAATCTGCACTATACAGATGCCTGCAACATGTTGCAGTTGCCTGAGAACAACAAACCCAATCTGGATCTCTCCATGTGTGTGGCAATAACTCAACTTCTTCACCACTCCCTGCTGCCTATTGGAGTGCACCTGGGCAGGAGGCTGCAATCGGGGGAGCCAGGACTCAACCTCAAGCCCTCTCAAATTGAAGTGTGTGTTTCAAGCAGCATCTTAATCACTACACCAACTGGCAATTGCTAGGTTTAACCTTTTCTCAGTCCTCCAGTACTTTGTACTGGTGTTCAAATATCGTACACACCTTTGTAACTACTTCATGTATCAGAATCTCGAAATTGGAAGAAATATCATAGGTAATGTGAATATTAATTTGCCAGATTTAGTCATTCCTCAAGATATATAGATTCCAAAATTCACATTGAAACTGGTTAACTCATTTAATTTTGTCTGTCAGTTTAAAAACATTTGACAGAAATATATAATTAAAATCTCATTATTAAAAATATAAAATTTAAGGGCACACAGATATTTTCCAGTCACCTGTTTACTTCTAGGACAGATTCAGTTTTCCAGTTTTTTTTTTATTCTATGAGCTTGCAGTCTAGGTCCAGATTTTTCAGTGCTCAAGGCACTTGAATTCACAGGCCATTAAGAGGAGAAATTGCTGGAGCAAGTTTTCTTCTGAACCTTGTCAAGGGGGAGGGATGAAGGAGAACCCTCTTAGCAACCATGCAGGAACTATGCCATTCATAATGGAGAAAATATGTGTATCTAGAGAGAAATGCACTCAGCATGGCAAGTGATCAATAATCTGTCTCTGCAGTGCAACAGGGACCTGAGAGTTGACTGTGCTGAATGCATTCCAGCTGAATCCATAGCCAACATCCCAGGAAGGCTTCAAACATGGCCTTTTTGGGTGAGAGGAAGGCCTGAATGGAGGGAGTTGAAAGTATCCAGAAACAATGTCAGAGAAGACCTAGCAAACTGCTTGAAAGACTCAGCTGAGCCTAACAGAGTCATGGTAATACCAGCTGCAGGGAGGCAAGGCAAAGAGGAAACAAGGCCACACACCTCACTTGGCTTAAAGTGACAGGCTCTGTCTGCAAAAAGAGAAGTTATACTTCTGATTTGAAAGTTTTTTTTTTTTTCTTTAGACACTTCACCTTTAAAAGTAATGGATCATCATCTGCTTGAGTTAGAATCCCAGGAAACATGAATTTGAAAATAAAAGTAAGCTTTTTATCATAAATACAACCCTAAGATTTATTGTCATTAAAATGTACCAGTGTTTCCAAGATTTCCCCCCACCTCGGGAAGCCTGAAAGCCTAATCCCATTGAAACCCTCAGACAGTAACTGATGTGAGAGGTGTCAGTGCAGCACCCCATCTAAACCTGCACTTGCATCCTTAATATGGGGACCATAGACTTCCTTTCCAGAGTCACTGCTTCTTCATTTTAAAGCGGGCACAACTTGAGACACAACTGTATCTTCTAGTATACCTTCCTCTTTCATAGGCTCCATAAATGATTTAATAATTGGGAATTCATAACAATACAAAACAGGTCTGATCAGTACATGAAGAAGTTTGTAGATGCTTTCATAGTTTCCACAACACACAGAAAATGTTCATAGCGACATTCTGACTCATTCTTAGTTTATTCAATGTCATTGGGTCTGGATGGTGTGATAATGCAGAGGTTCATAAAACCAACTTTGTAATCACCCACTCTGAAGTTCAGATTCTGGGTGCCCCAAAGTCTGTCTGCACACCACCGCTGTAACCCCAATCCATTGTAAGGACAAGGAAGTGCTTGCTCTGCAGTGAGAAGCAGACACATGGGTGAATGTTGTTTTTGCATGTGTATGGTAACACTTTGCAACCATTTCTAAACAGCAATAATTGGTGTTTTTTTTTTTTTTCATGTTCCTCACAGCTGATCTTCCTCCAGTGTGTCTACAATTCTAAAATAGTGTCCTGTGTTGTGTTTAAAGAGTGTTACTTTAAAGGGAAATTACAAAATGAATGTCAAAATCCTAAAACACCTGATAAAGCTATGAGGAGCCCATGCTGAAGAAAACTGAAGTACAAAAGGATATTCAAAGTAAGAGACAAATGAAGTGAAAACAAACAACAAAACCATCCCAGAGCTGCAAAGTACACAAAGGCCAAGAACCTGTGGGAGGGGGAGCTCCCCTTTTTGACTGTTAGCCCACTGCTGCCTGATGTGCTCAGCCACCCTCACACCTGTGATATGGAGCAGGCTTCAAGGCTCAAGGCATCAATTTTGCTGCTGTACAGAATCTCCCTCCAGGGTCACACAAGAAGGTGCAGTGTGATGCACCAGGAAGTGAGAGCCATCCTCTTTCTAGATCTCACACCTCCTATTTCATAGAGACAAAGGAACTGAGAACTTTTACTATCTCTACCTGATACTCACCAGCCCTGCCTAGAACAGCTTCCCTTCCAGAGTAAAGGCAACTCCCCTGCACACACACACACACACACACACACACACACACACACACACACACACTCAGCCTCCCTCACCTGAGCAGTCTCTAGGGCTGTGGCAGGAGCTGTGGCAGAGCAGCACAGACAGGCCTTTTATCCTTCCCTGGTCCCAGAATCAGGGACACTCTCAGTGCTGTCAGCATGTCAGTGTAATGTGTTTGGCCCCTTCTGCACACCAGGGGTCCCTGGGGCCAGCTCTGCCCTCTCCCTGCTGTGCCCCTAACTTTTGAGTCCAGAAACATTCTGATCCTGATTACATTGAATCTACATGAATGAGCAGAAGACAGCACAGTGATGAGCAGCTCTCAGAGGGTTCAGGTTCCTTGAACTTGGCTATGGTCTCATCCTACCTCTACCATTCACCACCATGTTTCAGGAAACCACAACCTGGATGAGTCAGAATTGGTCTCTGAAGTATATTTGTACTTATTCATTCATGTTTTTTAGAAGATTTTTGCATTTCAGTTTTAAAGGCAGACTCTACAGTGAGAAAAGTATAGACAGGGCTTCCATCAACAGATTCCATCTCCAAATGACAATAGCAATGGGAACTACGACAATCCAAAATCAGCAGCTTCATCTGGGTCTCCCATCTGCACGCAGGGTCCCAACACTCTCTCTATCCTCCACTGCTTTCCTGGCCGTAAGCACAGAACTGGACTGGAAGTGGAGCAGCTGGGATACAAACTGGTGACTAAACGGTATACTGGCACTGTAAGTGCAGGATTAGTCTACAGAGCCAGCATATTTGACCCATGTAGTTTCAGTTATGGTTTGTAAAATGTCATATAAAAGAGAGAAAGACTCTATTCTCTGGCTTACTCCCAAAATAGCTGCAATCATTGTGGCTGGTCCTAGCAGAATCTGGGAGCCTGGAACTCTGTCTAGATCTCCCATGTTGTCAGGGATCCAGATGCTTGATATTGAAAATAAATTATAACAAGACGGCAGGGATTTCAATGATGCTTATATGGGATGCCAGTCTCACAAGCAGTGGCTTAATACACTACACCACAATAGTAAACCAATGAAACATGCTTTTATGCTTGTAAAATTTTTGTTTTAATTTTTGAGCAAAAAAAGTGTCAAAAGCAGCATAGGTTGTCATGATGGGAAGATAGCCGATGGCAGTAGCAATTGGAAAAGTGACCATGGGTGCAGAAAGAAGGGGATAGGAGTCAACAGAGGAGAGGACACAGGAGGAGAATTGGGGGAAAGAAGTGGGAAATCCCCAGGTATTGCAGGGCTCAGGAATGTGGCACACAACAGTGAAATGCACACCAAAGACTGAGTGACAATCCAAGAGGGTAAAGGAGGGCTCAGCCCAGGGCTAGGGAGACTTGAGCAAAGTTTAGTGAGTCACAGACAAGGGGAAAATTCCAAAGGTACCTGCCCATTACAAGGAAAGAAGGGCATCTGAGTCCTTGGGGTAAAACACAGGCAAAGGAAGATTAAAGTGAGGAAAGTGCAGCAGATGCAGAGCTAAGCGACCTTTCCAGAGGAGGAAGCGCCATTGCGGAGCAGGCATCCGGAGAGTAAAACAAGGGAGCTGTGAGAATTTGGGGTCTGAAATCCTCCTGCACCCAAAGAATCCCAGGGCTATGCTACTCAGTGGGCCCTGAGAACTACAAGAAAGGGAGACCTAATATCTTTCAGGACAGAGGCTCCCCCTGGCCCACAGAACTGTAGAAATGAGGAAAAGAAAAAGTGAATGAGTGGGTTTCTGGGGTCGTGTATTGCTGGCAATCACCATGGCACTGGGTTCTCACTACCAGCTGAGCTCTGCCAGGGAAGTAAGCACACTACAGGCTGGGAGGTGCAAGTGGAAGTTACAAAACCAGTTTCTCAGATCCTCCTAGATCTGGGAGGAAATTAGAACATCAAGGAAAGCAGTAATTCAGGTCACCCACAGGGTGGCAGAAGGATGTCAAGAAGTTTGAAAGATGGAAGAATATTTTCCAAGGCTGAAACTGACACCTAAGTTAAATAATAATCATAATTTTGAAAAGCAACAGATAAATATATTTATTTTAAAAAACCCTCTCATACCCACTCACTAGGAGTGTCATAATGTGAGTAACTCTACTCAAGGATCTTCCAAGAGATTGATCAGACTCAGTTACTTCAGAAAAACCCAAGAACACATGAGAGACCAATACCATAAGGTGACAATGCGACATAAAGTTATGGGGAGAAGTAACAAGGAAAGAACTGAGTCAAATGAAGGAACCAGTGCCACCCTGAAAAGTGACCAAAAGACCTTAAACAATACGCTATCCCATGGGGCCCAACTGTTAAATTTGTCTTGACAATAGGATGCTAGACTCTCTGCATGGTCCGTGCCTACAATGATGGAATTATGACTGTTTATAACTATACTATTACAATTATATAGAGGAAATCAATATGGGGAGAGGGCTTGAGGAGTGATGAAGGGAAATCCCAGAGCCTAAGGAACTGTGTCATAAAATAAAAAAAGATCTTTGTGCACTACATAGGTGATAGAGGGCTAATCTCCAGAATATACAAAGAACTCCAAAACAACCAAAATACCAAAACAAACAAGCCATTCAAGAAATGGGCACGGGAAATGGGTAGACACTTCACAAAGGAACAAACCCAAATGGCAAACAAACACATGACAAAATGCTGGCAATAAGGGAAATCCAAATTAAAACATCAATGAGGTACCACCTAAAGCTAGTAAGATTGCACCACATACAAAAAAAAAAAAATCACCAACAACACTTGCTGGCAAGGATGCAGGGAAAGGGAACACTGCATCATTGCTGGTTGGGCTACCAGTTGGTACAGCCTCTATGAAAATCAGTATGGAGAACACTCAAACAACTGAAAATCTGCATACCATATGATCCAGCAGTTGCACTCCTAGGAATATATCCAAAACACCTGTTACACGAGAAACCAACATGCACCTTATGTTCATAGCAGCACAATCAGTAATTGCAAAAACATGAAAGCAACTGAAATGCCCATCACCAGAAGACTGGATAAGAAAGCTATGGTCATCCTGTCCATGGAAGACTACTCAGCTATTAAAAACTGCAAACAAACAAACAAAAAACAAAATACAGTTCTTTGTGGCCAAATGGGCCCAACTGGAAACCATAATGCTAAGGGAAACGAGCAAATCCCAAAACATTAGATACCACATGTTTGCCTCAATTTAAGATGAAATGATGTCAATATGAATAGTACCTATAAAATGTAATATTATCTGAATCTCAAACAGCCTATCTCACATGCAATAAGATATTGTGAAGTAATCAATGAACCAACAATCAATGTGAATCAGACTGCTTATGATCCACATCAAAGAACTGTAAAACCTAATATTCTTTTAATACCCTATGTTATTTTATAATGGGGTGGGAGAGCAGAGAAATTTTCCATCTCCCTAGAATGTGTGAGGAAGACGTAAAATACATCCTACCAGGATCATAATTGGTAACTCATAGACAACTGACTCAAATTAGCATTAGACGGTAGTTAAACTACAGTGACATATGGGGGAATCAAGAGCAATCCTGATAACCTCTTTACAGGAGGTCATATGCACAGAACGGGATGGGGGGAACCCCAGAGTGAGGCAGGGGGAGAGGAGGAGGCTTGTATCCCTGAAGACTCCCGGATCCTCACCAAGGAATATCAGTATGAGCACCAAGGACTACATCCCAACTGCCAAGAAGACCATGGGGAATTCGAGTGCCCTCAGAGGCCAAGAACTCTGAGCTCATCCACTCCCACTTGGATCTACCACATGGGATGGAAGAAGTTCAAATCCTTCCTGACAGGATCCAATGGCATCAGAACAACAGCCAAGAACCCTGAGCAGTCCACAGAAACAGAACAGTAAACTTCCTTCGGGACTAGGGAGGGGAGCTCTCTCTGTTCCTCGCTTGGTTCCAACTTGAGGTCCCCACGCTCTCTTCAATGTCCATCAGGATTACCCTGCACACCTCTTAAAACAAATAACCAAAGAAACAAACAAAAAAAATCTAGAATAGCTAGAGAACAACAAGGAAAGCTTAGGATTAGACAGGAAATGATCAGCTTGGATTCATTTATACCTTACTAGGTGGGACACAAAGATTACTAGGGTATTGAGGATTTCTCTGCACACCCCTCTTAAAACTGTTCTGCATCTAAACTGTTGACATATATCTTGTAAGGGTTATAAGCCAGTCTAGACTACCCAAAAAAAGCCAGGTTCAGCAAAATTATGCTTCAATGCTATAAAATGCTACATAATATAATAAAAATAGACATGAGACAGCTGAACAGTAATCTATAGCCATTTTAAGATGTATAGAACCTGGTTGTATATAAATTAAATTGAAATGTCAATGTAGATGTCACAGGATGTGGTTCAGAACTTGTCATCTTTTTAACATATTGGTTACTCAATACTATGTCAATTAATTCTATAACATTATAAACTGTTGCTGATGTTATGTCGAGGCTTTTAATTGATTGGGATGATACTCAGTTGGCTCTACCTTCAGACCAAAGAAGGTCTCCCCAACAAGCCATTGAACTTATCTGGACGATAAGATGCTGGACTGTATGCTTGGTATGTGCTTGCAATGAAAGACTATCAACTGAACTTGAACTGTGGTTATGCAACAAGGTGGAAGAATCCACCATGGGAGGGGAAATCCCAGAACCTATAAAA
The DNA here is from genome assembly GCF_017591425.1 of Ochotona curzoniae. Taxonomy (NCBI): domain Eukaryota; kingdom Metazoa; phylum Chordata; class Mammalia; order Lagomorpha; family Ochotonidae; genus Ochotona; species Ochotona curzoniae. The sequence continues at coordinate 46,299 of NW_024466334.1, forward strand.
CTGTCTCACATAATGCAATGTCATTAATAATAAAAAAATAATATATGCAATACCTTGATTTCTTGGAAAAATTTAATATAGAATAATAATTAAAAGGAACAGCATAAAGTTTGATTAATTATGCAATACAGATTCAACTCTATAGGTGATATCCAGATCAATAATGAGTAGAAAAGGCTTGAAAACACACATAAAGATAAATTTGCATTTCTCTTGTTCCTATTTGAGGTTTTTTACTGTGTACTTATTTGATTTAATGTGTTTCCAGGTGGTTTCCCCTTTTCAGTGAATATCTGTTAGTGTGCGAAGAGTTTTCCATAAAATTATTACAATTTTGAAAAGCATGAAACAAGTAACTGTATCTGCCAATCTATGTCCTGGAAAGACAAAGTTCAAGAAGCATTGTGTTGTTACAACAGGTTGCCTTGAGGACAGTGCTATGTCTCTGCCCTGTACCAACCTGGAAAATGACAGGGAAGAGCAGACCATGAAACTGCAGGCATGTGCACATGGCTGCACCATCACAACTTTCTCTAATAAGCCATCACAAAGGCATTACAAATATATTTTCTTAACATTGTAGAGGCACTCAATATTAATATTCATGGCTATCAAGTCTCAGAATTCAGGGCAGTCTTGAGTGTCATGTCCAGAAGTTTGAAGGGGGCCTTTAGATGCTACCGCTTGCTTGCTGACCAGCATGTTGATTGTGTGTGTGAGAATCAATGCTGAGAGCCCCTGCAGGTGTGCCCTTATATTTGCCCTTCCCAGTGTCTGTTAAATGTTCTTTATGAACCATCACAACACCACTGACTGTGGGCACTCCAATTCTGCAGTTATGATCCAGACCTACTTAGCTAGACACTCAGCATCACTGGCAGCACTGCCTGTTAGCTCTGGGGCTCTAAAGCCTTTTCAGAAATGGCCTCCTCCTCATTTGTGCACTAAACAGCAAACAGGAGGCAGCAGCCAGGTTCCTACCAGGTACCTCCTTCAGCACAGGCTTGCTTTAGAGTCCTGCCCATCAATTCCCTTTTTGATGCAAGCCCAGACATTGATATGAAGAGTTGTATGCAGCTCTGACTGCAGCTGTGGCTCAGCTGCAAGAGCAGCTGTGTTCATTCCAGATAAGCCAGGTAAATGGATAGGGAAGGAGCAGGACCGTGAGGAGCCTCCTGGGTGCCCAGAGGAGCTGACCTGTTCAAAAGAGCTGTGTTTCCTTACCTATCCTGAGCTGCACATCCCACACTTCTCTACCGCTATCTTGGTCTCATTGGCCACTCAGCTCAGAAAGGCTGCCTGGAGCTGGGAGGTGACACATTCCCATATTTACACAAATTCTGCTCAGCTTTTAGCTTTGTTCAAGCTCCAGTGTATATTTGTCACAACTCAGGCCTGGTTGACAGAGCTTGTGTCCAGACACAGAGAAAATCTAGATGTCTGCAACTTCTTAATAAAGATACTGTTTTTCTCACATTTGTCCTTAGCACATGAGAGGAGATGAACACACTGATTTCATTTTGAATTACATGAGAGGCCTTTCTAAAGTTCAGGGCAAATACAGAGTAAGAATTTTTCAGATTCCAAATATGTTTGCATTAAAATAAATACATTTTATCCTATTTTCCATGAAGTTTTTGACCACCCCTCATGCTTCTACAGCATTTCACATAAATTATTTGAGCTGCATGAGAACCAAAGGCATAAGTAAGAGAACGAGGCCCAATGAGTTAAATGACTTCCTCAAGGAAAGTTACATGATGCCCTGACACAGTCCTTCAACATGCTTAACAAAAGTGTACCAAGTAAGTTAAGCAAAAGGTTGTCAGCTGGTCAAACATATTAATAACAAGGAATTCTAGATTAGCACTCATGATATAGGTATGAAGACCTGTGCAAGATGAAAACGTAAAAGATAACACCAAAAAATTACCCAGGAACAAAAAATGAATGCAATATACTGAACATAGAGAGATTCAATCTCAATTTCTTATAGCAAAGTAAGTCAAAGCTACAATAAAATCACATTTTTATCAAATGTAAAGAGAACATGAACATGGGTAATGATGTAGAATATCAAGGTCACAATGCTGATATGTGAGGTGAACTCCAGGGAAATGGTTTGAAGGAGGTGACTCAGCAACAGGATTACTACAGTTTGACTACCCCTTTATCCAAAATGCGTAGGATCACAAGTAAGAATGTATCTTAAGAATGGGACACAATCGGGCCCAGGGCGGTGGCACAAGTGGTTAAGGCCCTCACCTTGCACGCCCGGGATCCCATATGGGCACCAGTTCTATCCCGGCAGCCCCTACTTCCCTTCCAGCTCCCTGCCTGTGGCCCGGGAAAGCAGTCAAGGACGGCCCAAAGCTTTGGAACTCTGCACCCTTGTGGGAGACCCGGAAGAGGCTCCTGGCTTCAGATTGGCATAGCATTGGCCGTTGTGCTCACTTGGGGAGTGAATCATTGGACGAAAGATCTTCCTCCCTGTCTCTCCTCTCTGTATATCCGCCTCTGTATATTTTTATAAAAAAAAAACAAAAAAAAAAGAAAAAAATGCTTTTGTTTGCCTAAAGAATCTGTACACAAATAAATGCTGCCTTGGTTCCTAGATTACAATCCTTTTCCTCTTCCTGACCAAAATGCTGACTGAATATATAAGCTGTCCAAGCCAGAAGATTTTAGCCAGACAGTCCTCCCAGGGTACAAATGCCACTAGATTGTAGAAGTCATTTTTATCAAGGCAGCCACCTCAAAGTGAGTGGCTTTGCACAGGATGTGCAAAATGGAACCGTATGATGAGCTTAATTTTCAAAGCTAACAAAATTCTTTGGCCACTATATATACCCGCTGTAATTCATGGGCTTCCCCACTCAAGGGTTGTTGAATCATGTCCACAATTCTATCTGAATTGCTGGGCAAGAAGGGAGAGGACGTTGATGTGTCAGTGCAATGTCATAACCAGCTAACTGGAAAGCAGGATGCTAGTGTGGATGGTGAACATTTTGAAGAGGAAGCCAGTGTACTGTGGGCCTGGGTGAGAAGAGGTTGATCTGAGGAGTAAATCTGGGGGGAGTGGCACAGGCCATCACTGAGGAAAACACCATGATAGAGCAGCTTGTGAAACAGCTGCAGGGTCTAAGGAAGGGTCCTCCCAGAGGAATTGAGGAAGACGAGTCTGTGCCTCAAACCCAGACTGCCCTTCAGAAAGATCTACTGAAAGTAGGTCTTGAAGCCCTTTGAATTTCCCCCAGGAGTGCATAGCAAGACCGCAACGAAGACAGTTCTATTTGTGACTGGAGGGAAGACTGTGGTGTAAATATCGTTCTTCAGTGTCAGAGAAGATCTAGAGGCAGCAGTCTCACGGTCATGTGTCCTTAGAAAATTAGGAGAAGGAGGGTCCCTGTAGGAGGATGGAAATGAGCAGGATTTTCCTGATAGAAGGATCATCAATGCAATTTAGGAACCATGTCCTCCCCTTTAGTTACTCATGCTGGTGGGCTGGCACAGAGCTGAAGTGGACCAAGCAACAAAGCACAACCTAAGTTGAACAGACCAGAAAACAGAGCCAGGGAGCAACTCAGGACAGGAAAAGGAGGATCTCAAAGATGAGGAGCAGGATCCCAATCTGGAAATGCACCACTACAAGGGGGAGGAGCCAGAGGTGATGAGGCTGTAGGAAACTGAAGTGCCCTGTAAAGATTCGTTGTGCAGAGTCCCATCCCAGGAGATGCATATTCTGATCTCTTTGTGTGGGCCTTAGAGGAAACTAAAGCCAAGGTAGGATTCAGATGAAGCACAGTCTTGCTGCAGTGTCCAACAAAGTGACAAGGAATTGGAGAGGCAGGGTTGGAGACAGGGAGGGAACTTGTGCCCATAGCTCAGGTGCCAAGGCTGCACTGGGAAAACAGAGACTGGGACAGGAAAAATGAGGATGACCTGTGGTAGGTGTGATGCAATGAGGGGTTTCAACTTGCTCACCACAGAGGATGCTGCTGCCAAACATGCTCATCTGCAGTGCTGCTTCTTCAGCAACTAATAAAAGATTTTAACATTTATGTTTTTCATATATTAGATAGAATGAGCCCATGCTCCAGCAATTCCACCCTAGGCATCCATTCAAACAAGCGAAAGCAGATACTTGAGCCAGGACTTCTAGACTAGCATTTATTGAAGTAGTGACCACTACAGTCAGAAGATGGAAACAAATGCCTATTAATTAATCAATATACAAATAAATGTCTGCCGTGAAATATTATCTTGAAAGGAGACACTATTTTTGCCTTAGATAAATGACACTGGTACAGTGGGTGCAGCCGCCACCTATGATGTCTGAATTCTGTATCAGTAGTTTCAATTCCTGGCTATGCATTTTTTCACCCATTTTATGCCTCTGAAAATATACAGGAGGAAGGCCCAAGTATCTGGGCCCTAGCTATTCATGTGAGAGAGATCATGACAGAGTCCCTAGTGTCTGAATTCTGGCTGACATTTATTGTCATTTGGGATGTGAACCAGAAAATGATAGCTCTCTGCATTGCACTTTCAGTAATAATGGTAATAACAACAACGATTAGACTCAAGGTTTCAGACAATGAAGTCAACCAGGTGACATATGCTCACATTCCATGGACTCATCTTTAAACTGCCATTGCAGTAAGATGTTTGTGAGGTGAAAATAATCCAGTGCAGAGAAATGGAAGAAACAGAAATTGACAGGTGATAGGGGAAGGAAAACATGGGAAATTACTGTCTTATACATATAAGATTTTGTTTGAAGTAAAGACAAATGCCAGAATTGATAGTGATCATGTCTGCACAGCATTGAGGCAAATGTACAAGGCAAAAGCAATGATTAAAAGATTAATTTTTAAACTGTTTTGAAGTAATAAAAAAAACACCCATTTTTTGCTTGTGGAATAATCAGATTAAAGACATTTGCAAAAAAACTGGGTGTGAACAGAACTTTTTGACTTTCATATTTAGTGCATTCTTATCTGATATATTTTTATTTTGTTGATTTATAATAATCATACTTTTTTGTACAGAAAACAGCAATTGCACTCACCTTATCCTGTCTGTCATTCTGCTCTTGAAAGAATGAAATCAAGCAAAAACCAAGTAAACAGAACATAAAACCTTGTGTTAGGAATGGCAAATTGAAGGCAAAGGAAGACTCTCTTTCTAGCTTCCCAAAACATCGGAATAAGCTTAGATTGCCTAGTACGAGGCTTCTTCTAGAAACCAAGTATTTGTATAGACCTCAATGAATTAATACTTCATGCATTCAAGGACAGGCAGTTTCTAGAAATATATATTAAGTGACTAGAAAAGGTAGTAGTGAAGCTGTATCCTGCACCCCTCAGTGAGCACTCCAGCATTTAGCAAGGTAGAATTCTCTGGCAATCAGGACACAGGGACTGAGACTGGCAAAACCAAATTCTGGAAATAGTTTAATGTCGGGGTCCCTTGGCCAGCCAGTCAAACCCAGACACTCGTTGTCTTTGTGGAACCTTTATTGTAGAGATGACACAGCAAAACCGGTGCGCAGCGGCTGCACAGCGGCCGCCATGCAGCCGCAGCGCAGCCGCCACGCATAATGAGGCGTGCAGCAGCTACATCTTGGCAAGACGTGTTCTCTCCCTCTCTCTCCCTCCGAGGCGCACTCTCTCTCCCCCTCTCTCCCTCCGAGGCGCACTCTCTCTCCCCCCTCCCCGGTTCTCTGGCTCCCTTATATCTTGGGTAACCCGGCCAATCAACGTAAAGGTCACCTGTGCACGCAGCGGGCAGGCCAATCCTCACACAGATCACGCGCTGTCCACGCGCCATCCACGCACCCCTGGGCCAATCACAGCAGACTTCCTGTGACTTGTTTTTTCTAGCACAGCAGGAAGCAGCAGTTCGGCGCCCGTCTGTCTAGGGTGTGGGCTGTAGGCTCTCTACAGCTCCCCACAGCTCCCCCTTTTTGTTTTATTAATCACGGACTGTGCCTGTCTTAGGTGTTCCGGAGTAGGCTCTCCTCACCCGTCATCAGCTAACCACCTGGCTCGTGGCGCCTGGCTTAGGTAGGTAGAGCCTTACCGGATACTTACCCGTCTTTGACTACCAGTCCATCATGTTAAACCATACCTCAGGGGATTCTTGTCTAGTCAAGGCCATGGCAACCTTCACTAACAGCGCCTGTTGCTGCTGCTGTTGCTGAATGCGTCTGCATAGAGTGCGAATGGCCCAGGCTATCAGATCATCACAAGCATGCATACACCAATCATTCCAGCCCACTGCTTAGCAAAGGATAGAACCTTTAACAACCAATTAGTCCATGGTTCCACAAAAGCAATTTCCACCTTGGTAGCATTAATGGTAAGAGTTTGTGTCCACAATTCGGCAAATTATCAAACTGAACAGACATTGGATATGATAAATGGTACATAAAATCCAAGCATTCCAAGGTCTGGATGTCACTGATTGTACTGAGTCCTCATAAGAAAAATTGTATCCCAGGAAGGTGTCATTGGTATAAGTCAGAAACAGATTGGACAAGTTCAGGCCAGGAGCCACCCTACAGGGGGTGACAGTGCTCTGGCAGCCAGTCCACTTTGGTGGCCATGACCATTGGTCCATACAACGAGGGAGGAGCTGACAAACTCCCAGTCACAGAATGGTTCCCGCATTGTGAGCGCGGGCAAAAAAGCAGGGTACCTGACCCATCAGGAGATGTGCCCATCCTCCTGAGCTGTTCCTCTGAAATCGTCCAATGGTCTGGTTCACCAATAGGATGCAAGGTCTGGTCCCATTTGCCAATGGCCGGCTTTGAAAGCAAGCCAATCCGTGCAATTGAATTGTCCAGTTCGTGGATGGCACTGTGGTGTTGTCCAGGGGCACCACCAGTAGTCCAATACTCGCATCAGTGTTGAAGATTGGGGGCAACATTGATGAACTATTGGTCACCAGTAATGGCACTGGCCATGCCTTCACGATCGCCCATAGTTGAAGCTGTTGGCTCAGTGTTCCGGAAGGCAGCAGTGTTACCAGCAAGATCACCGACCCAAGCGTCCAGGGCTTCATCTTGGATGTTGTCCGGCATGGAGGCTCTCACCACTCTTGTTAGGCGCTCTGGTATCTACACAGGAACCTCGGAATCCTGCGGAAAAACACACTGCACCTCGCATCCGCCTCAACACTGGATGCGGGCCTTTCCACTGTTTAGTTAACACATCCTTCCATATCATTTATCTGCCACACATGATTGGGTAACAAACCACGCGGATTCACACAAACATGAGGTTGAGAAAGAAAAGGAGCACAAGATTGACAAAATGAAAGTACTTTCTGCACCTGTACCGGCGTTCCATTCTTCTTCAGTAGCTTCTGCAGTAACTCTGCATGTGTACTGAAGTTGAATTCCCCATATTGTCACCACTTCCGGTGAGCCTACTCTTGTCGCTATCCCGCGAACCTAGCGTACGCTTCCCGCTCAAGGCGGCTCCCTGAGTCTCTGCTCAGTTCCGTTTTACATTCCCCGCTCAAGGCGGCTCCCTGAGTCTCTGCTCAGCTCTGTTTCAAACTCCCCGCTTCTGCGGCTCCCTGAGTCTCTGCTCAGCTCCGTTTCACACTCCCCGCTTCTGCGGCTCCCTGAGTCCCTTATCCCCAGCTACGACTTACCTGTAGTTACACTTACCTATCCGAGTCACGGCACCAGATGTCGGGGTCCCTTGGCCAGCAAGTCAAACCCAGACACTCGTTGTCTTTGTGGAACCTTTATTGTAGAGATGACACAGCAAAACCGGTGCGCAGCGGCTGCACAGCGGCCGCCATGCAGCCGCAGCGCAGCCGCCACGCATAATGAGGCGTGCAGCAGCTACATCTTGGCAAGACGTGTTCTCTCCCTCTCTCTCCCTCCGAGGCGCACTCTCTCTCCCCCTCTCTCCCTCCGAGGCGCACTCTCTCTCCCCCCTCCCCGGTTCTCTGGCTCCCTTATATCTTGGGTAACCCGGCCAATCAACGTAAAGGCACGCAGCGGGCAGGCCAATCCTCACACAGATCACGCGCTGTCCACGCGCCATCCACGCACCCCTGGGCCAATCACAGCAGACTTCCTGTGACTTGTTTTTTCTAGCACAGCAGGAAGCAGCAGTTCGGCGCCCGTCTGTCTAGGGTGTGGGCTGTAGGCTCTCTACAGCTCCCCACAGCTCCCCCTTTTTGTTTTATTAATCACGGACTGTGCCTGTCTTAGGTGTTCCGGAGTAGGCTCTCCTCACCCGTCATCAGCTAACCACCTGGCTCGTGGCGCCTGGCTTAGGTAGGTAAAGCCTTACCGGATACTTACCCGTCTTTGACTACCAGTCCATCATGTTAAACCATACCTCAGGGGATTCTTGTCTAGTCAAGGCCATGACAACCTTCACTAACAGCGCCTGTTGCTGCTGCTGTTGCTGAATGCGTCTGCATAGAGTGCGAATGGCCCAGGCTATCAGATCATCACAAGCATGCATACACCAATCATTCCAGCCCACTGCTTAGCAAAGGATAGAACCTTTAACAACCAATTAGTCCATGGTTCCACAAAAGCAATTTCCACCTTGGTAGCATTAATGGTAAGAGTTTGTGTCCACAATTCGGCAAATTATCAAACTGAACAGACATTGGATATGATAAATGGTACATAAAATCCAAGCATTCCAAGGTCTGGATGTCACTGATTGTACTGAGTCCTCATAAGAAAAATTGTATCCCAGGAAGGTGTCATTGGTATAAGTCAGAAACAGATTGGACAAGTTCAGGCCAGGAGCCACCCTACGGGGGGTGACAGTGCTCTGGCAGCCAGTCCACTTTGGTGGCCATGACCATTGGTCCATACAACGAGGGAGGAGCTGACAAACTCCCAGTCACAGAATGGTTCCCGCATTGTGAGCGCGGGCAAAAAAGCAGGGTACCTGACCCATCAGGAGATGTGCCCATCCTCCTGAGCTGTTCCTCTGAAATCGTCCAATGGTCTGGTTCACCAATAGGATGCAAGGTCTGGTCCCATTTGCCAATGGCCGGCTTTGAAAGCAAGCCAATCCGTGCAATTGAATTGTCCAGTTCGTGGATGGCACTGTGGTGTTGTCCAGGGGCACCACCAGTAGTCCAATACTCGCATCAGTGTTGAAGATTGGGGGCAACATTGATGAACTATTGGTCACCAGTAATGGCACTGGCCATGCCTTCACGATCGCCCATAGTTGAAGCTGTTGGCTCAGTGTTCCGGAAGGCAGCAGTGTTACCAGCAAGATCACCGACCCAAGCGTCCAGGGCTTCATCTTGGATGTTGTCCGGCATGGAGGCTCTCACCACTCTTGTTAGGCGCTCTGGTATCTACACAGGAACCTCGGAATCCTGCGGAAAAACACACTGCACCTCGCATCCGCCTCAACACTGGATGCGGGCCTTTCCACTGTTTAGTTAACACATCCTTCCATATCATTTATCTGCCACACATGATTGGGTAACAAACCACGCGGATTCACACAAACATGAGGTTGAGAAAGAAAAGGAGCACAAGATTGACAAAATGAAAGTACTTTCTGCACCTGTACCGGTGTTCCATTCTTCTTCAGTAGCTTCTGCAGTAACTCTGCATGTGTACTGAAGTTGAATTCCCCATATTGTCACCACTTCCGGTGAGCCTACTCTTGTCGCTATCCCGCGAACCTAGCGTACGCTTCCCGCTCAAGGCGGCTCCCTGAGTCTCTGCTCAGTTCCGTTTTACATTCCCCGCTCAAGGCGGCTCCCTGAGTCTCTGCTCAGCTCTGTTTCAAACTCCCCGCTTCTGCGGCTCCCTGAGTCTCTGCTCAGCTCCGTTTCACACTCCCCGCTTCTGCGGCTCCCTGAGTCCCTTATCCCCAGCTACGACTTACCTGTAGTTACACTTACCTATCCGAGTCACGGCACCAGATGTCGGGGTCCCTTGGCCAGCAAGTCAAACCCAGACACTCGTTGTCTTTGTGGAACCTTTATTGTAGAGATGACACAGCAAAACCGGTGCGCATAATGAGGCGTGCAGCAGCTACATCTTGGCAAGACGTGTTCTCTCCCTCTCTCTCCCTCCGAGGCGCACTCTCTCTCCCCCTCTCTCCCTCCGAGGCGCACTCTCTCTCCCCCCTCCCCGGTTCTCTGGCTCCCTTATATCTTGGGTAACCCGGCCAATCAACGTAAAGGTCACCTGTGCACGCAGCGGGCAGGCCAATCCTCACACAGATCACGCGCTGTCCACGCGCCATCCACGCACCCCTGGGCCAATCACAGCAGACTTCCTGTGACTTGTTTTTTCTAGCACAGCAGGAAGCAGCAGTTCGGCGCCCGTCTGTCTAGGGTGTGGGCTGTAGGCTCTCTACAGCTCCCCACAGTTTAACATTGGATAATGTGAAAATCTGTGTCAGAGTGAACCCTATGTAGAAGGAGAAAATGAAATCTGCCCAATAAAAGAACAGGAAGCAGGTCATGAGAATGAGAGTACTCTGAGTGGCTCTGATCTCTGGGCTGGGATATTTAGCACACCTGGATCTCTGGAGGTAGAGGACACGTTTGTGATGTTTGTACAGATGTAGACCCATGTACAGACTGCTCCATCCCATGAGACTCTGAAAGGTGAGGTCTCGAAGAGCCATGAAGCAGAGGACAAGCCATCTGATTATGTGTGGAGCTGGCAGTAGGTAACAATACTCAACATGTTTTCTAACTGCAGATTTATTCATGCTGTTGACTGCTGTGGTATAGTGGAGCAAGTTAGAACTTATGAGGAAGCTAAAGACCCAGATGATGAGGAGGTAGGGAAGAACCTGGCATGCAGTGTGTGGTTTGATCTTTGTCCACAAGGTGTTCCTGGGACTGATGGTGATGGCCTGGACTACACTGAGGAGGCAGGTGGTGCAGATGGAGAGACTTCGAGCAACCCTGTTCAAGTAAGACACAGTTTTACAAAAAATGTCACCTAGTAGGAAGTTATTGATATAAATGACTGTGATTATGTCTCTCACTCCTGTGGTACAGATGACGATAATATTTGAAAAAGCCAAATGGATGAGGATAAGGTCTACGGATTTTTTCACCGAACCCATGACCAAAGTGTGTGCATGTCTCACAACTATGAGGAGGTTTCCCACCATTCCAGGTCCAGAGAGAGAAAGGATGACTATTCTCTGGATTAGGTCACTCCAGCTCATCTTCCGACTTCAGGAACGGACTAGGAAACTTTTAAGGAAAACAAAGAAGGTAACATGGCAAATTTCAGGTGTGTGGATCTTCTCTGCTTATTCAAAAGAGCAGTAGTGATGCACATACATGTTGATATGTGCATACACATTCATACATCACTGTTCATGCTTAGAAGCTCTCTCATCTCCTACTTGATCTCCTCTTTTTGTCTTGCTTCTGTTGAAACAGGGATGGTAAAAGTTGCAACTGAAACACAACACCTGCCTTAGTGCATGTTCCTGCCTTTCTACAAGAGCCTTTTATGTGTTCCCTAGGTGGAAAATTACTTGAAGAACTTTTCCCAGAAATCTTAAAGTGATAACCCCCCTTCATCAGTTCTAAACCATGACCCTAAGGCCATTCCTTTTCACTACTGACACTCAGCACCTTAGCCATCTGGACTGTGCTGGTGTGCCGGGTACATCCTCCATACTAGCCTTCCAGTGAGCACTGGGAAATCAGCCAGGTACAGAAAGACAAATATCACCTGTCCCCACTTATCTCTGTGAGTGAAAATTTAATCACATACAAGAAATCCAAACAAATGGTTACTACAGGGTGTAAATGACAGGATGGAAAGAGGAAAGTTAGTGGATAGGATGCAGCTGCTATTCTATAGCCCAGCAGGATATATATGATGAACAACAATTAATTGTATGTTTCTGTGTTGTCAGTAGAGAGAACTTTAAATATTCCCCAGCCACAGAAATGAAACTTAACTATTTGAATGCCATAGTTATCAGTTTCTCATTATTACACTTTGCATTTTGGTACTAAAACGTCATACTGAATCCCATCAGTAAGTACAATTACTGCATGTCAATTTTAAGTAAAAGCTACACTTAAGAATCATATCTATATGTAACATGAGTGGCAGCATCTCAGAATTGCATTCGTGCTTTTCAAGCCCATTTTCTAGAAGCCAGTATGAGATAGGGAGGGGGAGGTAGGGGAGGAGGAATGACCCCTTGCCTGAGGTGGAAGTGGCAGAGCTGAGGATTCTGCTCTGCTTTAGCACTCCAGGGGATCAGAGGGAATATTTGTCTGATTGCTCTGTTTTGTTTTCCTTATACTTACTTTCCATCTCTCTAAACAACATTGCCATCTATGACCCTGCGAGTATGACTTGCCGTCCTGTGATCTGTAACAGGGTGGTGATATATACCAGTCAGGCACACTGTGAGAATTAAATGGGCAGATCTATGCATTGCCCACATCAATCCCCAGAAATGAAGACTGATTTTCTGAAAAAATTACCTGTGTCATTATGTGTTCTCATATCAGTGGTCACATTTGATCAATTCTCTTTACCTAGGTACTGTGTCATATTGTGAGTCTAAAAAATAATAACATAATTTAATTTAAAATATACCCCAAAATATTTCACCCTGAAATGAATAAGGGACAAAAGAAGGAAGAGACTCTGAAGTGAAACAAACAAACAAAATCCCAAATACAAGTGCAGGGAAGGGAAGATGCGGAAAGCCAGGAGTCTGTGAGAAGAAGAGGTCCCCACCCAAAGAACCCATGGCTGCTTGATGCCCTCAGCCTCCCTTATGCCTGGAAAATGGAGCAGCCTCAGGTTCAAGGTGACAATGTTGTTGCTGCACAGAGCCTCCCTCCAGGGTCAGACACAAGGGAACTGAGAATTTTCCTCTTTCAGCCTGACCCTGACCAGCCCTACTTGGAAAACCATTCCTTCTACAGTTAAAGGCAACACACACACACACACGCGCACACACACACACACACACACACACACACACACACACACACACACACACACGTTCAGCCTCACTCACCTGAGCAATCTGGCTTAGGTTTGCTCTTTCTGCATGCTGTGGGTCCCTGGGGTCAGCTCGGCCCTCTCCCTTGCTTAGCCCTCGATTGTTGAGTCCAGAAACATCCTGATCCTCGTTACACTGAACCTGTGCTAATGAGCTGAAGGCAATGTGATGATGAGGAGATCTCAGAAGGTCCAGGCAAGTTGGACTTGATTGTGATATGATATCACTTCTACTCACCACTAAGGCTCATGAGCCAACTCGAGAAAAGCATCTTTGAGTCAGAAGTGATCACTTTCTCAAATTTGCTTTAGGCATGTATTTTTTTTTTCTGAAAACTGCAACAGAAAGAGTTTGCATTGATTAACTGTACAATGTATATCAATTTTCGCAATCTCTACACTTTTGCTGATGTATCGTAACATAATATAATTCAGTTACACACAGAGAATGGTAAAGATCAGCAAAATGCAGCTACAGATATTCAGTTCACAAAGAACAGAGTTTTAGTGTATTATCTCTTCAAGGGTTTCCCAAAAGTCAGTTACACATCGCCGTGTGCATTGAGAAAATGAGAATTACCTACTAGTTTATTTTTACTTAACAGCTAAAATTAACTACCTGTGTCTGTCAACCTGCATTCTGGGCAGGCAAATGTCCAGTAGCATTGTACTGACAAGGTGTCTTAGGGACAGTGTTGTATCTCTCAGCTGAAACAGCGTAGAGAATGACAGGGAAGAGAGATTTTTGTGAGTATACATGTTTCCCCCTTAAATTAGCTTTATTTCATATTCTACCAAAAAGCATCTTCAAATATCCTTTTGGAATATCTTAAAAGTACTCTGTAATGACCACAGAAGGCCACAGAGAGCAAGAATCAGAATCAGTCTTGGCTTGTCATGCCCGGAACAGGGGTGATCCTAAATTTCTACTCCTGGCACATGCAAAGAAGAGGACTGAAAGCAGATCATGACAAGCAGAGTCACAGCACTTGTCAGACACAAAGTTCAGAGTGAACATAATAGGGAAACATCAAGGACTCCCCTGCCAGGATGTTGTTTCCACAGCTGAGTGTGAGAACTGGAACTGTGGTTGGGCCAGCCCTGGTAGTGCTGTAGCACCTATGGCTGGCATGTGGGCTGCATCGAGGTGTGGCCTGGCTGATCCTGGCCACAACATAGGCTAGTAAACACAAAAAATAGGGTTGGGGCTGGTTTTGTGGAGCTAGTTGGGGGTAACCCCAACTGAGCCAAAGCATACACTGGCATTTGTGAGGACTGCAAAAGTAACAGGCTGGGCAGGGCTGGGTTGTAGCACCCATTAGTTCACATGAAAGATGGGGCTGGTGCAGAACTGATCAGGCATCTGCATCCACTTGTATATGCATTGGCTAGTGCAGGTGATGGCTTGAACTTGACACTGCACTGGCTGGTGCTTACAAGTGTCAAGCCAGAGATCTCCCCACATGCCATTTCTTGGGAGACTCCTCAATGAGACTCCCAGACTCAGACCCTGGCCACAGGGCAAATCACAGGATGTGAGGTCTGACTTTGCAGTCATGTGTCAGTATTGGGCATCCTCAGTTGCTAATTTCTGTGCAATGGACAGCATGCCCAGGTGCAAACAAAGAACACGACAACCAACTCATTTAGGCCAGTAAAGGATACCAATTGCCTCATTAGAAGTTGGAAAGCACAACAGGTGGCACCACTCTCCTGGCCAAATTTTGCAATGAGTCTCTGGGTGTGTGGCTACACTAAGTCAACAGACCTTGGAAAGATTTTCTCAACTTTGAGCAACATAGCAGACAATGTCTCAGAACTAGCCAATCCACTCAAGCAACACCCTCAGAGCCTTTCTATGAACAGTACGATTTCTAAAGTGCCATCAAATAACCAACCCCCATCTACTGGTGCTGATGTAGTTTAGCAGCCATTAACAGCCCCTCTCCTATTACAATCCAGTAGACACAGAAGAAAGGAAACCTTTGTCCCACATACCTTGCTCCATACCTTGACCCTCTCCACCATAATTGGAAGCACACATGGGCAGGCATACCTTTCAACTATGTAAATAATATTAGAAATAAGATAAAAATATTAAAAATAATTACTCATAGATAAACTTTAAAAATCAAATTTGGCTCATACACTACAGCAAATACATATTGTCTCTTAGAAATATGCAAGTCATATTTTTCCTTCTCAGTGTAAACAGCAGCGAATGTGTAAATGTTTCTGTGGCTTGATTTGTAAATGCTTCTTCTTCCCTGTGGGGCTTGCTACATATTGGTACATGGAGAACTTCCTACATCCCTTAAAGCCACAGAGCATTGCACTTCATGATACACCTGGATGTGCTGGGCCCAGTCTCCTTCTGGTGCGTGCTTGCACTGCTTCCAGTCATTGAAAGCACAGACACTGAAATGTACCTTGGCGTATATCACATCTCATGTGAAAGTAGCCACAGCATTCTTTGCTAGACAAAATAAGATCTCTGAGTCTAAATGTACACATATTCCTGTTTTATTGTGAATTGTTGCCTACTGCGATGAGCTGAGGTCACATTTGTCCCAAATGTGCACATCCTCTGCAGCTTCACCAGCAGCTGTTATCAAAGGCAAAGTGCCGTTGATCAGATGGAACACTTGTTCAGGCTGTTTTGCTGGATGTTCTCAAACAGAAAGGAGCCTAAGAAGCCAAGCCTTGTAGTCTAGAACTACAGGTAGAGAAGTGCCTGCCCTCTTTTCTCTTTCCTCCAAGTCTTCCTTCTTTGGACATGCTTGCTTGCAGGGTCCCTGACACCCAGGCCTTCCTGCAGAGATACTCAGCTCCCACCCACAGTGGTTCAGTCCAGTGGCATTCCTGTCTTTCATTGTGTGAGAATGTCAGAGGAGGGGGAGGCTAACACATCTCCCTCAGGCCTCTTTTGAGTGGCTAAGCACTTTTGACACTAAAAGTGGGACAAACATTGGGGAAAAATAAGACAAAGTGTGTTTTTTTTTTTTTCTCATATGATTGGCTCTTCTTTCTGCTTTTTAACTCACTCCTTTTCTTCCATTATCAAAAAAAGATGAGTAAGTATCCATCATTCTGCAAGCACAAAGAAAAATATCCTAAGAGCAATAATAAAATATTTTTTGCAAGAACTGTGTCTTAAGAATGAGCCCCTGAACAGATTTAGACAGCCTAACAACACAGTCAATTGTGAAAAACCAGAATATCCCAAGCAGATCACAAAACTGCAAAAAGTACTTGGCCAGGTACCCCCACTTTCTATAATGTGTCCATATTGTGCTGTGCCCATATTGTGGTGAGGTATAGTGACAAAGTCCATGATTGAATTATATCAAGTCAGATCACAAGTAGTCCCAGGTGTTCCTGTCTTTCTTCCCCCCATGCTTCCAATCATCACAATTTTCTGAATTTTCTCTCCAGGAGTTAACCCTAATCAGTTCTGATTTTGTTTTTGCTTGCATCTTAAGAACACTATTTATATGTGACATGTTTAAATTGTGCTGCATATAAAAATCTGTAAGTGATGTGTTCCTTAATTGGAGCATTTGCTATGGAAAGTAATTTTCCAGTTTCTCAGTAAGTATACCAATAGTTGACCAAGTTAGAATACCTGCTGATCAGGACAAAGCGGCTGAAACTAGCATACCCTAGCTCCAGAAACAACTTGCTACTTAATGATGTGAAATCACTTGTTAATTCCTCCAAAATAGAAGGAGAAAATTAATTATATCCAATATAAGAACTGGAAACAGGTCATGAGAATGAGAGTACTCTGAGTGGCTCTGATCTCTGGGCTGGGATATTTGGCACACCTGGAGCTCTGGAGGTAGAGGACACATTTGTGATGTTTGTACAGATAAAAAGCCATGTACACACTGCTTCAGCCATGAGACTCTGAAAGGTGAAATCCCAAAGAGCCATGAGGCAGAGGAAGAGCCATCTGACCATTTGTGGAACTGGCAGCATGCAGCAATTGCCAATATACATTCTAATACTAGACCTATTCATGCTGTTGATTACTGTGATGTAGTGGAGAAAGTTAGAGCTTATGAGGAAGGTAAAGACCCAGAAGATGAGGAGGTAGGAAAGAACCTGCCACACAGTGCGTGGTTTGAGCTTTCTCCACAAGGTGTTCCTAGTACTGTTAGTGATGGCCTTGACTACACTTAAGAGGCAGGTGGTGCATATGGGGAGACTTTGAGCCACCCTACTCAGTTAAATCACAGTTTTACAAATAATATTTTGTAGGAAGTTACTGAAAAGAAACGCTGATAATATGCTTGAGAATACTCTGTCACAAAATGCCATAATTTAATGTCTGTGGTTTTTTCCTCGGGACCCATGGTAATCATGTGGCTATGCTTCGGAAACAGAAATTAATTCCCTCTGACGCCAAGTCCAATGAGAGAAAGGAAGATCGCTCTTTGTATGTGGATACTCGAGCTCATTCTGCACTTTTATACATCTGAGTAGGAAAAAAAAAAACTTTGGAAAAAGACAAATGAGCAAGGTTACATGCTTCATGTGTGGTTTCCATCTCATCTGCTAAAATGAGAAGAACAAGAACAATGTGATTCATAAAGGTACATGACTAAGCTTGTACTTCCCTCAATTATCTTTGTCATTTTATATTTTGCCTGCATGTTTTATAAAAGTTGGTGATATGTGGCAATCCTGCCTCTCTTCACATATTTCCTGACACATGGTCAGTCACTGCCCTGTAATCCTACATGCCATTTCACCTCCCTGACATGATCAGTCATCTCTGCCATGCTGTGAGCACTGTGAGTTCCCTGTTACGTGTGCTTTAGTGGCGTCTGCTCAATCCCAGAGTGTGCTAAGTGTGGTCTGCAGGTGTTTCATGGCTGAAACTTTCTATGCAGAGTTGTCCAAAGAAAATATCCACCAACCTCTAATAGGAAACGCTCTCTCTCTCACTCTCCCTTTCTCTCTCTCTCTCTCTCTTCCCCCTCCTCATCCTCTTCCTCTCTCCCCTATAACACATGAGCTGGACCAGTTACAACTGACATAGAAGTGCAAGCCAAGTTACAATGTCCCTTCTGCCTGGGTCCCTAGGTAATACAAAGTCATCCCCTCATCTCACAGTCTCAAAGAAATAGATACATATCTGACCCACTTGCTTCTACTACATGATCCGATTTTCTTCCTGTAACTCCCTCTATAATCATGTAGATCCAAATCCCATTTTAAAGATCTGTTTGAAGCCACTCAGACAAAATCAATGTCCTTTTGATGCGCTCCCTGAACATTGCCTCATCTCACCACCTTCTCAGCCAGAAATGATAACTTAATATCTATGCCACAGTTGGTGAAATACTTTCATAACTCATTCTCTCTCGAGGTTTTTCCATCAATTTGTTACCTGGTGACATTCAAACAGAAATCGGTTTATTTGAACTCATACCCCATGACTTCTCTTCCCATTAGTTCAAGCATGTTTCTTCTCTTTTTCATCTTACATTTTTTTCAGTGGTCTCCTTGCTTTCTTATCAAACTTACACTGCACTGCTAAAGTACACTGAACACTTTCAAATGAATTAAATCTAAGCATTCACGTTATCATGCGGGCTTGGATATATGTTCTATCCAAACTCCCTCACTTGTTGTCATGTACTTTTTCCACAACTGATACCTGTTTGTCAACAGGCAAGCTACTACTCTTGCCTAAAAAATTCTCACTGGACCTACTGGATTGTGCCATCACTGACTCTTTTTCACTTTTCTTCCAGCACCTGACTGTGGAAATCCAGAGAGGTTTCATTTTTTATACAGAGTCTAGGCAACCTGGCTCTGTGCTTGCAAAAATGATATCCAATGCAATTCGATCAAATGGAAATCAACTAAGCATGAGCTGCTGTCTGTGCATGCACAGGTGAATGACAGAGATGAAGTCCAAGGCCATTAGGGAAGCAGCTATTTGAGGAGACTTCCTTTCTCTGTGAATCGAAGAACTCTGTGTCCTAGAAAACTCATGAGCATCACTGTTAACCATACATTTGTTAGCATCCCCAGTGTTTTCTCATGAAGAGGAACAAGTTATAGTCAAGGCTCATAGGTATGTGGGAGCCAACAGAGGCAGGTCCTTGTGTCCCACTGGTATGGCAGCCCCTTGTCTGGCCACTCTTAATACCTGATTCTCTCAGCTTGATATTCGCAATATAGAGCTGGCATACGCACTTCACATGTTTATTTTGGATGTATGCTTCAAACCCAGTGAATTTCTTATTGCTTTAAAATGCACTGCCCTAATTCAAATATTTCAATATGGTGTTGCCTCTGTTGACTATCCAGCTTACTTTTTAAAATTTTAAGAAAATTTTCAGTTGTTTTTGAAATTTCATTCATGAGTCAAATTCTTGGGACATAGTGGGTTAAACCAGTGTCAGCAATGCGGGTGCACCATAAAGGTGCCAATTTAACTCTTACATGTTCCACTTCCAACTTCTCTCGCTGCTGATGGCATGCGGAAATCATAGGAAATAATTTAAGTGCTTGGATTCCTGTACTCATGTGGAGGACCCGGCCCAGCTCTGGCTCTTGTTGCCACTTATGGAGTGAAACAGTGGATGGAAGATTTCTCTCTGTTTGGGGGAGATTTTTTTTTTTTTTGCCTGTGTGTATCCTTCTATTTCTGTAATTCTGTATTTAAAAAAAAATCATTAATTCTTTGGAAAAAAGTACCATTGATTCATTCATATCTTCCTTCTTTGGATATTTCTCCTAACATCACATGATATAATTGAGAGAGTGTGTGTGTCTTTTGTTTTGGTTTTGGTCAGAGAGAAAAAGAGAGAGAGAGAGATTCCTCATCTGTATTTTCCAAATTCCTGCAACATGTTGCAGTTCCCTGAGAATAACAAACTCAATCTGGATCTCTCCAGGTGTGTGGCAGGAACTCAACTCTTTCAGCACTCCCTGCTGCTTATTGGAGTGCACCTGGGCAGGAGGCTGCAATCAGAAGAGCCAGGACTCAAACCCAAGCCCTCTGCTATGGGATGTGTGTGTTGCAAGCAACATCTTCACCACTACACCAACTGGCAGCTACTAGGTTTAACCTTTTACCTATCCTCTGGCATTTTGTGCTGTTGTTCAACTATTGCTCCTAGTTTTGTGACTACTTAGTGTAGCACAATCCCAAAACAGAAGGAAATAACATAGGTAATGTGCATGCTAATTAGCCAGATGTAGCCATTCCACAAGATGCATAGACTTCAAAACATGGCTTTGTTCCTGGTTAACCCATTCATTCTTGCCTGCCAATGTAGAATATTTAAGGCAGAGATAAATATTTAAAATCTCATTATTAAAAAGGATACAAAGTTTAAGGGCACACTAATATGTGGCAATCTTCTGATTTCCTTTTGGGCATACTCAGTTTTACAGTTCTTGCATTCTGTGAGCTTACAATCTAGTTCCAAATTTTTCAGTGTTCAAGGTGCTTGGATTTACAGGCCATTAAGAGCAGAAATTGCTGTGGCAAGGTTCTTCTGGAGTCTGTCAAGGGAAAGAATGAAGGGGGGTCTCTTATCCTAATTCCAAACATAAGAAGGGCCTCTCAGCAATAATGCAGGAGTCATGTTGCACAAGATGCTACTCAGGGACATTAACACCATAGGAAATAGTTGTAGTGAGAAAGAAACTCACTCAGCATGCCAGGTGGTCCATGATGTGGCTTAGCAGTGCAATATGGACATTGGGGTCCACTGTGCTGAATGCATCCCAGCTGAGAGTCCACAGCCTACATCCAGTGCAGGTTTCAAAACCGGCCTTTCTGCGTGAGAAGGAAGGCCTGACTGGAGGGAACTGCAGCTGCAAGCACCCAGCAAGCATGTCAGAGAGGAGCCTGCAAACTGCCTGAGAGACTCAGCTGTGCCTAACAGCATCCTGTCTTTCCAGCTACAGGGAGGCAAGGGAAGAGGAAAGCAGGCCACCTGCCTCACTTGGATTAAAGCTACAGGCTGTCTGTAACAGGAGAACGTGTGCTTCTGATCTAAAGGGTTTGTTTTTTTCTTTTTAATTTTTGTTTGTTTGTTTGTTTTTTGGCATTAAAATTCCTATGCCCCATTAGACCACAAAGTTTTGAAATTGAAAGTCAAGTTGGAAGCCCAGCAAATACACAATTGAAAATAAAAGTAAGATTTTCTTTATAATATAGCCCTGAGATTTGTCATTTAAAATGTACCAATATTTCCAAGGTTTTTTTTTTTTCCCCAAGTAATCTTGAAAGCCCAGTCCCTTTGACACCCTGAGACAGTAACTGACGTGAGAGGTGTCAGTGCCACACCCTTGGCTGAGCCTGGGTTTACATCCTTGGTCTGGTAGGTACCTGTTCCTTAATTTGGGGACCATAGGCTTCCTTCCCGGGGTCTCTGCTTCCTCATTTTAAAGCGGGCACAACTTGAGCCACAACTGCATCTTCTAGTATACCTTCTTCTTGCTTAGGCTCCATAAATGGTTCAATAATTGGGAATTCACAGCAATACAAAACAGATCTGATCAGTAAATGAAGAAGCTTATAGGGATATGTTGACTCAGAAATATTTATAGAGATATATTGACTCACTCTTCGTTTATTCATTGTCATTGGGTCTGGATGGTGTGACCATGCAGAGGTTCATAAAACCAACACTGCAATCACCTACTCTGAAGTTCAGATTCTGGGTGCCCCAAAGTCTGTTTGCACACCACCGCTGTAACCCCAGTCCACTGTAAGGACAAGGAAGTGCTTGCTCTGCAGTGAGAAGCAGACACATGGCTGAATGTTGTTTTGTATGTGTATGGTAAGACCTTGCAACAATTTCTAAACAGCAATAATTGGTGTTTTTTTTTACAATAATTGGTGTGTTCCTCACAGCCGATCTTCCTCCAGTGTGTCTACAACTCTAAAACAGTGTCCTGTACTGTGTTAAAAGAGTGTTACTTTAAAGGGAATTTGCAAAATGAATGTCAAAATCCTAAGACAACAGATAAAGCTATGAGGAGCACATGCTGAAGAAAAAAAAAAACTGAAGTACAAAAGGACATTCAAACAGACAAACGAAGTGAAAACAACAAAATCATCGCAGAGCTGCAAAGTATACACAGGCCAAGAACTTGTGGGAGGGGGAGCTAAACATACAGGCTTAGAGCAGATTGCTGCCAAATCCCTAGCCTCCCTCAAGCCTGGGAAATGTAGCAGCCTTACTCTCAAGGCATCAATGTTGCTGCTGCATGGTATCTCCCTGCAGCATCACACAAACAGGCGCAGCTTGATGTGCTGGAGAGTGATAGCCACCCTCTCCCTGGATGCCCACACATTTCTGTTCCACAGGGGACAGGAAAATCTGAGATGCTGCCCTTTCTCAGCCTGGCCCTGACAAGCCTGATCTGCACAGCTTCTCTTCCAGAGTAAAGGCAACTCCTTTAAACACACACACACACACACACACACACACACACACACACACACAGTCAGCCTCACTTACCTGAGCAGTCTGCAGGACGGTGGCAGGAGCTGTGGCAGAACAGCACAGCCAGGCCTGTTTATCCTTCCCTGGTCCCAGCACTCAGGGACACTCTCAGTGCTGTCAGCATGTCAGTGTAATGAGTTTGGCTCCTTCTGCATGATGTGGGTCCCTGGGGCCAGCTCTTCCCTCTCCCTGCTGAGCCTTTGACTGTTGAGTCCAGAAACATTCTGATCCTGATTACTCTGAACCTACAGTAATGAGCAGAAGGTAGCACGGGGATGAGCAGGTCTCAGAGGAGTCCAGGTAGATTGGACTTGATTGTGATCTCTTGTCACTTCTTTAATTCACTACCAAGATTTAGGAACAAATTGTAAGAAGCATAGGGGCCCAGCACATCTGCCTAATGGCTAAAGTCCTCACCTTGCACGCACTGAGCTCCCATATGGTGCACCTTCTTGTCCCACTGATGCTGCTTCCCATTCAGCCCTCTGCTGGTGGCCTGGAAAAGCAGTTTTGGATGCCCAAAACCTTGGGTCCCTGCACCCACCTCGGAGAGGGGGAAGAGGCTCCAGTCCTCTGGCTTCAGATAGGCTCAGCTCCAGCTCTTGTGGTTACTTGAGGAGTAAATCATAGAAAGAAGTTCTCCCTCTGTGTCTCTCCTCCTCTCTGTATATCTGCCTTTCCAATAAAAAAGTGCATCTTTTAAAAACCTGTAAGAAGTGTAGTCCCAAATGGTCTCTGTGAAACTTGTTTCATTTATTTCTTTATGTATGTATTTATTTAGAAAATGAATATGAAGAAGTCACAGGATGTAGTTAAGAACCTGCATTTTCCTATTAACATATTGGTTAACCAATAACATGTCAATTGTTGTTGATGTTATATTTGGGCTTTTAATTGATTGGGATGATACTTTGCCAGCTTTACCTTCAGACCAGAGATGGTCTCACCAAGAATTCGTTGAACTCACTAGCATAGTAAGATGCTGGACTTTATGCTTGGTAAATACTTCCAATGAAAGAACCTCAACTGAATTTAAACTGTGGTAATGCAACAAGGTGGAGAAATCTCCATGGGGAGAGGGTTCAGGGAGGGGTGGGGGATATCCCAGTGCCTATAACACTGTGTCACATAATGCAATAAAACTAATAAAAGAAAAAGAAAATGAATCCATTTCTATATGGAATTCAAATAGTACAGAAGAAAAAATAAAGATACCTTACATTACCTGGTTCATTCTCTAAATGCCACAGCAGGTGGAGCTTAGTCAAAATGAAACCAGGAGATTCATCCAAGTCTCCCCATGTGTGCAGGGCCCAAACTCTCATGCTATCCTTCACTGATTTTCCAGGACATAGGCAGGGAATTGTACTAGAAGTGGAGCATCTGGGATACAAACTGGTGCTCAATAGGATGTTGGCAGCACAGGTAGAGTGTTAGCCCACTGAGCCATTAAACCCCTATATTTTTATTTTTAAGGTTGCATATTCTGCTTTCTTACAAAGAGAGAGATGAGAGAGAGAGAACAAGAAATAGACATCCTCCACTCTCATATCTTCACCTTGAATCATAGTATGTAAATTGCTATTGAAATAAAGATTGAATATTTTCTGATGCACATGGCTTTGCTATAAACCTATTTTGCTCTTGAATTTCAGACTTTTTGTGACTTGTGCAATATCATCTGCTACCATGTTCCTATTGGCTGTTTGATGACAATCTGTGATATAAGCTTAGTTTCACAAAGCTTTGTGCTTCCAGAAACCCTCAAGAAAATAACAACTTGTAGATCGTCTTTAATGGTGGGTGAGTGGTGGATGGGGAAGGTTTATAAAAAGCATTACAAATACACATAAGCATGTCCATCCTGGGGATTATATCATGCGTCCTGGCTTGTTTAGTTTGGGGAAATCACCCATAGTTTGACTTAAGTCCTAATTGGAGAAAGGCATTGTAGAAGTTGGAGGCAAAAGAGTAAGCAGTGCTGGAAGAGTGGCTGTCACCTGCACAAACACCAAGTCAGGCTTGTTACTAAGCAGCATGCAAAGCTAATAGAGATACCACTCTCCAAGGTCACACTGCAGCCAGCCATGTCTGAGTCCTCATTTCTTAACAATGAAATTCTATTCTACTTTATTACTCACAGTCATTATTGCAGGTTACTAATTCATAAATCACCCTTAGCCAAGACAGCAAATAACACCTTGATTCGCTTCTCCTAATTCCTTCCCAGACCCTTTCCAAGAATCTCATTGTCCTGGCTTGACTTAGGCTCTCTTCACAGGCTCTAAAGCACTCAAGAGAGACTCAGCCCTCTCCCAAAGACACAGTAAAGCAACATTTCTTTCCTGTAGAGCCCTCGCACACTACCTCCAGCATGCATATCTGGTTTTCGGAGCATAAGTTTGTCCCTGCAGCTTTTCGCCAAATTAGGCTTTGATTATTGGAATTCTGTCTCCAGGTTTTATGCAATTTGTCTTCAAACTGAGAACTCAAAAATAAACAAATAAACAAAGAAGCCAAAAAAGTCGTGAAATATTTGTAGGGATTAAAAACAATCAAATTTTTATTTTAAAAAGAATACTGAAATATTAAGGTATGGCACCAAATGTACTGGAATAAGAATATACACTGATTAAAATGAGACCTCTATGGTTATAGTGAACAAAGAAACGTAACAGAATATACAAAGCTGCTAAAGTTGAGAGATGTTAAAGAATTTGAAGCAATGTTCTGACACACGGGATTTTGGAGGGGGTAGATAATTGAAGAATGAGCTCCAGGTTTTTTGACTTGAGTCAGATTATTTAAAAAAAAAAAAGGAGACATTCAGTTTGCAAGATGTTTAGAATTTAAGGAAAAACCTGCTAAGATGCAGCTTAAATAGGATATACACAAGCATTAGACAAGCAGCTTAGGTTTACTATTTGGGTGTTCAGAAAAAATGTGTAAGTTTTGACATTTATGTCCTCTTCCACAAGATGGAGTTAAAGGTCATGTAGGAGAGCCCACAGAGACCCTCCAGGAGAAGGAACACAGCTCTTGAGACCAAATGCAAATTGTTACATACAGGTCGATGGCTCTTTGTCCTGAAAAGTTCTATGATATAACATATTTGTTGCAGATACAAGTCATCATTATTGACTCAATTTTCACAAATGTTTTCTGGATCCAAAATTTTTCTGCCTATGAAATTGTTTTGCACATCATCAAGAAAACAAGCTTTCTGTTCATAACTGGACTTGCCATTGTGAGGAATATGTCTTTTTCCCCCCCAATTCTGTGTGCATTTTCTTTGTGCTGGATGAGAAGAAATCTACATATCTTCTACTCACACACTTAGCTTCTGTGAACATTGTACATCCTTTTTTCAAAACAATGCCTAAGGCTTTTGTTTTGGGAAACCTCCTGGGTGATACAGGCTGCAAAATTCCTGCTTATCTGGAGAGGGTGATTCTGGACCTCTCCATCACACCAGCAACATCCAAGTGGTGGTTCATGCCATCACCATTTGTCTCAGGGCCTTGAACTGGGGGAGGACTAAGAAGCATGGGGTGAACAACACTCCTGGATAGGATTTGTAGCAAGCATCTTGGTCAGTGAGCACACGCAAGTTAACAAGGGCAGCCAATAGACCATGAAAATTTTTTCACTAAAATTTTTCAGGACAATCAAGCCCACTCAAGTAACATCCTAAAAATGTTCTTGCCTATGTTGGAGAATCTAAGTGACGTAAAATGACTGTCTCTATCCATGGGCATTGATATAGGGTGTCAACAATGAATGGTACACTCCTGCCCTCCCCATTCGACACAAAAGACTGAAGCATTTTTCTCTCATCCTTTTACCTTTCTTCATTTTTAGCCTCTCCATATGATTCAGAGGCCAACATAATTGTGCAACGATTTCACACATGTATAGAATTATTTTGAAAAATTAAAATAACAAATAAAACAACAAAAAAACCAATTTTTAACCAGATAAATTTTATCATTGAAAAGTAGTATTCACAAATAGAAAAAGAGGCAGAGAGAAAGATTTCCCATCTGCTGATTCATTCTGGAAACAGTAAAATTGGACAGAGCTGATTCAAAGCCAGAAGCCAGGACAGTCTTCCAGCTCTCCCTGACAGGTACAGAGTCCTAAGGCTTTGGACCATCCTTCTCTGCTTTTTCAGGTCACAGACTGGTACTGGATGAGAAGTGGAGCAGCTGGGACATGAATGATTGCCCATATGGAAGATCTGTGATAAAAGCTGGAGGATTAGTCAGTTGAGCCAATGCACTAGTCCTTCAAACAAGTACTTTTCTCAAAGGAATATTTAGAGTACTAAAACAATTGCAAATCTTTTCATCCATGCAGTATCAAGTGGGCAAAACTGTGTACAAACAGGAGAATGGAAGGTTATGCTCTGATTGTGATGATTTTGTACAACTGCCCTGCTCAATATTGGGATTTGATGCACAACATGGAAAGCAAGAGTGTTTTAGTAATAAAAAGAGGCAAAAATTAAGGAAGTAATTGATAATCTGTGAACCTTAGGACATAACCCTTAAGAGAGGAGCCTGTGAAGGCCATCCCCAGGAGTGAGAAATAGTGTGTATCGGCTGGTGTTGAAGTGTACTGAGTACAGTCTGATGTACTGATGGTCATAATGCTGATGGTACTGATGGTCATATTGCTAATTGGAATCCCAGCTGCTCCACTTCTGACCCAGCTCCCTGCTAACGCACAGGGGAAAGCAGGAGAGGATGGCCCAAATCCCTGGGCCCCTGCCCCCATTCAGGAGATCTGGAAGATGCTTCTGTTTCCTGGATTCAGAAAGTCCCACGTCCTACCCTTGCAGCCATTTGGCGAGGGAACCAGTGGATAGAAATCTCTTTCTGTGTCTATGCATTTTTCTCTGTGACTCCAATGCTCTAACATATATACAGACTTAAAAAAAAAAAAAGAACGCTTTAAAAGAAAAAGTTGGAAAGGCTCCTTTTGTTCATGAATCTTGGAAAACGAACGCTGATTTTATCTTGAAAGTTGCGGTTCACGATGCTGCTGATGGCCACAGTTTCTGAGATCTCCAGGACACAATTGTCTTTGCAAGTGTCAACTTACAGTGGAAACACACAAGAACCAGGTGTTTAGAATCAAGTTCAGAAACCGATGTTTGGCAGATTGAGCCCTATGGTCAGCCAATATCTATTCATTTTGAAAACAATTGTCCAGAAAGGAAGACATAACCATCAGTTCTGTGCAGCAAGCCTCCAAGCGAATGCGCAGCAGATGGCCTTCGTGAGGCGTGAGGTGCGCATGCATCTCATTGTGTAGCTGGGCAACGCTCATTGTGACGTGAAGTGGACAGTCTCTCAGAGGCCAGACTTGGGGCTCATCTGCAAGGCTGGTTCCCCAAGCCGGAAAAAGTGCCGATTGTCTCAGCCGTGAACGTTCTACCTCCCATCTTAAGAAAGGCAAGTATCTCTTAAACAGCCCCAGGAGTGGAGATGTTGAGTAGGATGAAAACGCAGTCGAGGGACAGCCTGCCAGATGAGGATCTGCAGAAACCTTTCTCAGAAGCCAAGGTAGGGAGTCAGGTGGAGAAGAGCATCTCCAGCCAGTTAGGAGAAACGGTGGGAAGTGTGAGGACCAGACCAGGTAACGGGGCCTGCCTGCTGGGCTGGGTACTGGAGGGTGGGAGAAATGAAGCTTCCCAGGCTCTGGGCACACAGGGGTTGGGCACTCCTGTGACAGGGATGCCAGACTCCAGTCCCCGCAACTACTGCTGCACACGGCTTGCATCTTATATTCATAGGAAAATGTAAATTGTAACAGGAATCTGTGTTGACTCTGGAAAACTAGGGAAAGTTTTGTGTCATTAAAACTGACTTGCTGAAGAAATAAGATTCAAACGATGGGACAGCAGTTGTAAGTAGCGGCTAAAGATATTGCCTATTATTCCAGTACCCCAAGGAGGGCCAGTGCATGTTATGACTGCTCTACTTCCAGTCATAACACACATTGGGAAAGCATCCAAAAATTAAGTATCTGGGCCCTTGTTCCCCAAGTGGGAGATTTGCATGAAGCTCTTGACACCTGGCTTTATTCTAGATGAGATTCTTCCTGTCTCTCCTATCTGTCCCATTCTCTTTTCCTTCCCTCTGTTTCTGTAAATCTGGCATTCAAATAAAGTACACAAAACGGTGAAAGTCCTTGAAGAACATACACATTTCTAGACATTTTACAGTGAAAAAGAAATGACTAAGAATGAACTAAAAATCAAATAATTCTAAAGGTTGGTTTATTAAAATAAGCATCCAAACCTCCCTGGAGTGTCTGGTAGAGTACTTTGTGCACTGATTGGGATGGCCATCGTGCACACAGGAGTGCTGGGCCTGAGTCCTGCCCCCTCCTTGCTCTTCCAGCTTTCTCCTCAAGTGTAGCAGGGAGGCAACACTGAACTCTAGGCTCCTGCCTTTGACTAGTGCCATCCCCTGCTATGTAGGGGAATGAGAGAGAAGATGGAATCACTCTTTCTCTCTTTTCCCACTTTCCATTAAAACTAAAATTAAAAGGACACATCTCTTGTGAAAACCTGAATGGTGAAATGTCATCTGAAGCTGTGGCTTGAAAGAAGAAATTAATTGTCTTCTCTGATACCATGTTTTTACCAGAGGGCAACTTTATATCTTGGAGAGCACATTTTCCTGGATAGTAAGAGGTCCATGTCCTTGTACCACAAAACAGGCAGCACAGCATGCTTGACCCCTCAAGTGAGCTCTTTTCTGCAGTGAACTCTTTCAAATTGCATGCAATGATTTCAAAATATTTTAAAATTGTATGTGAGAAGGGAAGGCAGAGAGATTACAAAATAAACTAGTATTCATTGATCAGTTGATTCTGAGCTGGACACTCCATTATATCCTTCACATGTATAATTTCTTGTCGTTATCACAACAGTTTTGAGAATATGCTGTTGTAATTACTTTTTTACAAATTAGGCTGCTTAGGATCAGAAAGGTGCATCACTTGGCTTCTAACTCCACAGTGCACAAGTATCTGACTCATGATTAGGTTCTCCCCCTACCTGGCAGTCTATACCCTTGCCCTGTTGCTGAGCCTAGATTTACTTTAACAGAAGCACTGGCATGAAGACACCCAGTACAAATCATGTGACTTCTGAAAGTCAGAGCTAGGTTAATTGTGGGCCTGGACCGTGATCTGCTGACTTCCCAGAAGCATGGGCAGGAATCTGAATCAGAGGTGGGACAACCGGGGCGGATGCCAGCATTGCAAAGGGAAGCTTCATGTGCTATGCCACGATGTCAATTCCAATCCTTTAATTGGGTTAAATTAGATTTGTTTGAGAATCCATTACGTTTAGGTTCCCTAGTTTGGCAGTGTATAGTTGTTCATGACAGTTTCTTATGATTTTTTTTTCATCACTAATTTTAGTTAATGTTTCTCTCTTTTTTTTTTTGTTAGTCTAGCTATAATTTGTTTTGCTCACCTTCTTTTAAAATAGTTTTTCTTGTAATAATTTGTATTTTTCATTTCAATTCCATTTATTTTTGCTGTCAATTTAAAATATTTTTTAAAATTCCTGCTCATTTTAAAAAAAAAATCATTCTTTGAGATAGTTAATTTATTTGAGATTTTAAAAGATTTAGAAGGCAAATTTTCAGAGAAGGAAATACAGAGAAAGATGTTCCAGCTGCCGATTTACTCCGCAAATGACCACAATGGCTGAAGCTGAGCTGATGCAAAGCCAGGAGCCAGGGTCTCCCATGTGGGTGCAGTGTTCCAAAGCTTTGGACCATCCTCTCCTGCTTTCCCAGGCCACAAGAAAAAAGCTGGATGGGTACTGGAGTATCTGGGACAGAAACCAGCACCCATATGGGATCCAAGCATGTGCAAGATGAGGATTTAGCCACTGAACCATTGTACTGAGCCTGAGAGATTTCTGTTTTTGTAAGTGTTTGATATTATAAATATTTATTTTGGGACTCTGCTATAACTCATTGATTTCATATTTTTGCTTTAATTTTCATTACTTCTACATTTCTTCTTTTTATTAATTTATTGAGTAATATATTGATCATACAGTAGCACAATTTTCTTATGAAAACTTTTCTCTTTTCATTTCTTCAGAGACATATTGGTCATCTAGTATCATGTTATTTAACTTCCATAGGGTTGTATATTTTCAGTTTAGCTTCTTATTGACTTTGTTTTATGGCTTTTAATTTAAGGAGAAATACAGTAAGACTTGGTTTTCTTATATTTACTGAGAATTAATTTATAGCCTAATATGTGGTTTATCCTATAATGTATCTATGTGTTAATAAGTTCTTTAGTGAAATGTTCTGGGAAAATCTGTGAGATAATTTTTTTTTTTATCTGCAAATTTTTCTTTCTGGATGAATGTTGCTTGATAATAGTAAGATGTTAAATTCCCAAAGCAGGACCCAGCTCGATAGCCTAGTGGCTAAAGACCTTCCCTAACATGCGCCAAGTTCCTGTGTGGACACTGAATCATATCCTGGCTGCTCCGCATCCGTTCCAGCTCCCTGATGTAGCCTGGGAAAGCACTAGATGATGGCCCAAGACTTTGGGACACTGCACCTGCACGGGACACCCGGAAGAAGCTCCTGGCTTTAGATCAGCTCAACTCTAGGCATGGCAGTCACTTGGGGAGTAAACCAGAGGATGGAAAATCTTTCACTCTGTGTTGCTTTCTCCCGGTAATTCTGACTTTCCAATAATAACTAAGTCATTTTTTCAAAATATTCCCAAAGTATTGCAATATTGGAGTGAGTCTTCCACTTTAGGTTCTGGTTCACTTTTGGCAGTTGTCTCAATGGTTTTCATTTTTAAGATTTATTTTTGATTATTTGAGAGGCAGAGATGCACAGATGCAGAAAAGGGCAAAGACAGAAAGAGAGGCTGTGTATCGTTATCTTTGATGTTAATTCTTGTAGGGAGAGTATAATTGTTTCCTTTTTATAATACAGTCTGCAAGCATAAAACTTTTGAATGTGAATATGATGTATTTGCATTTAAGGTTATTATGATCAAAAGAACTAATCCCTAACATTCTGTTAATGTGATACTGATTACATAGTTTCTATTAATGAAGATGATATTGTCACATGTTTTAATGATGTTTACTTCTGATATAAATAGTACCTTCAAAAATCTCACAAGGCTGGTCTGGTGGCAACTTCACTGTCTAGCCAACACCTTATGTCTTTTTCATTCTAAAAGATAGCTTTATTAGATATCATCTTGTTTGAGGCTTTTTGTTTTTTATCCAAATCTTGTATATATCATTTCACTCTTTCTTGGCCTATAAGTTTACATTTCAGAAGTCTTTGTTAATCTAATTTACTTT
This sequence comes from Ochotona curzoniae, assembly GCF_017591425.1. NCBI lineage: Eukaryota > Metazoa > Chordata > Mammalia > Lagomorpha > Ochotonidae > Ochotona > Ochotona curzoniae. The sequence goes on from NW_024466334.1 coordinate 78,184, forward strand.
CCTTTATAGGAATGTTGACATTTTTACAATCTGTAGGATTCCCCCTTTTTCATTAACTTTATAAAATTTGCATATAATGTGTTTCAGAGAATATCTTTTGCTCTTGAATGTAGTTGGGATCCTTGCAATGTTCTATGTATGTTTGCCCTTGTATGTTTCATACTTGAGACGTTTTCAATGATTATTTCAGTCTTTTTTTTTTCCTCCTTTAGGAATCCTTAGATTTGTTTAATGGCATTGTATATGGCATATCATCTTCCTCAGTTCCTTTTTTTAAATTTTTGTCTGTGTTATTTCAAAACTGTTTTTCTCTATGAGAAATTCTTATGTGTTTTATTTATTTATTTATTTTTTTAATGTGAACGGGAAGGTTACAGAGAGAAGAATAAAAGGAAGGGTCTTCTATTCAGTCTTTAACTCTTCTACTGGCCTTAGGGCCTGAGGATGGGCCAGACACAAGGGGGAAACCAGAAGCTACTTCAAGGTCTCTCACATTGGTGCCGGGCTACAATTCTGTGGCATATTCGGTACTTCCCTAGGTGCATTATCCAGGAGCTGTATTAGAAGTAGTGAAGCCAGGATTTTCCAGCCCCTTTGCATGATGATGCATGGAAAATAGTGGCTTAACTTTCTGTATACTAGTTTGACCCCCAAATTGGAAATTTCTTGCTGTGCTCTTCTTGAAGTTTTGTTTTATCAATTGTGGGTGTTTTTATTGATTATTATCTCTTTATAGTGTATCTCATGTGATCTATGGCTTTCCTCACTTCCCTTTCTTCCTCACTGTTTCTATACTGTCACATCTTGTTTCCCTTTAGCATCATTTTGAATTCTTATACAGAATCTGCATGGATTTCCTACAGGTCAAAATCTAATTCTAGAGAACTACAGAGTTCACTTAGAGATGCCACGCTTTCATATTTTCTGTGTTTTTGCACTGGCAATTGCACAACTGCCATGATAATTTTTTATTATGGAATGAATTTTATGAGTTTGAGATGTGACTTTGGTCATAATTGAGCATAGCCCTGTAACTTCTGAATTATTGCTTCAGAGCTCAACAATGTCAGCAACCTGTATTGTCCGCAGTGCTTTGTGAATGGCTGGTCGTATTACTGAAAGGGGCATGATCCTAAGGTGTTGGATGTCAATCACATGAGACATTTTTATGGCTGTTTCTATGTTTCTAATGCTATAGGACACAGAGAGCCTTTTCCTTTTTCCTTTTCCTTTTCTAATAAATTTGAGCTAGCATCTTTTACCTCACAGCAGAGACATATTAACATCAAGTTGATTCCCCGGGAGAACACAGGCTGACTGCAGGGCTCTCACCATGCAGATGCTGTTCACACTGATGGCTGGATGTAAAAACTGAGGTGGGACCCAGAAAAATTACAGACTGGATTCAATTGTAAGCTAATGTGAAATCTTGGTAGAGAACATTTTAATAAATAAATGAATTAAAAGTGTTTAAACTGTGTTTCTGTATTTCAAGATCTTAAAATTAGTAACCTGACAGGAGGCTTTCTGTGTTTGACATGGTATTAGGGAAAGAAGGGTCAGAAATTGGGATCTTGTGAGCCTGCTGTCACAAGCCATGCAGAGGACTTCTTAAATCATAGTCCTATGCTTTGGACCAAGGAGGCTTAAAAAGTGGTTTAGTGGCATTCATTAATTGCATCCCAGATGAATAGAAAGAAGCAATACAGCCTGGATGAATGACAGGTGTTTGAGCCCTGAGATGGTTGAGTTTGAGAGACCAGTTTTCACTGAGCATTTCTCCTGATGATTTTTACAATTATTCCTGAAATTTCTATATTATGTTTTTGAGCAAATCAGATGTGTCCAGTTTTTGTTGTTGTTGTTGTTTGTTTGTGTTTGTTTGCTTATCAAACAGCTACTAGGGGAATTTCACACATCTCTGAGATTTAAATAGGCATATGTCCTGTTGTGCCGGAGCTATCTTGACATGGAGCAGCAGCGACCACCAACTGCCAGCCGCCAGAGTAGCTCAGGGAAGCCTACTGAAGCTGCCTCCATGATACAGCTCAGTGGTGGAGACAGCTAGCCACACAGCCGAGCTTATATGCATCCCGATTCTGCTGGGACAGTGTCAGCCACCATGACTGTGTCACATCTCTAGTCATAGCTTGGAGGCAGGTCTGGTAGCTCAGCAGCAGCCTGGGAAGCAGGCTCCAGTGTGCAGCAGCTCTGGTCTCGCAGTCCTGGGCCTTTCCCTAATGAAACAGCTGGAGGCCGACTTCAATGCAGATACACAAGGGCAGTGTATTCAAGCTTCCAAACATCACTAACACAGTGGTTCTCAGTGGAGAGCCCCAAGGTAGAAAATCACAGGATTCTTACACAGTTAAGGGGGATTCCACACAATCACATTTATGATTGGTTATTTATGTTTCAGTCAACCATAATTACAACCACTGCTTCCTCAGTTACATAGAGTCTTATCTCTGAGGCATACTATTGGTCATCTCTCACTCCCTCATTTGCATAGAGTTTTCTCTCTAAAGGGGACATTCCCTTGAGGAATGTCCTGTCATGGTGACTTGGCACTTGTGTAACTTCAGATTAGAGTGACAGGGAGTCACCTGGGCTAAAGAGGGAATCAGTTAAGCTAAGTAACTGGGATTCTGAGGTCTTTCAGACCCACATAGGGGCTTCCAACTTCATATTGAAAATGTTCCTCCTTTCCACGGGGGATGCCTCTTTTTGCTGCTTAGAATTAGAAGCACAGCAGGTGGGTGATTGTGCTGCAGGTTTTTTCTGGACTTCTGGCAGAGGCAGGGAGCAGTGAAAGCCATAATTTCCTCAGGTTGGGGTATTTCTAAGATCTGCTGTTCACAGCTCTCCAATATTTACTGAATCATTTGCCAGTGCAGTAGCCTCTTTAGAGATACAAATCAAGTGTGTTATTAAATGTTAATTTTCCTTTGAAAATAAATGCAGTATCATGTCTGAAGTAATTATTAGTATTTTTAATGTCAAAATATTGAAAACTATTATTTAAGACTTATTTATTTTTATTACAAAGGCAGATATATAGAGAGGAGGAGAGATAGAGAGGAAGATCTTCCATCTGATGATTCACTACCCAAGTGAGTGCCAACGGCCGGTGCTGTGCCGATCTGGAGCCAGGATCCAGGAACTTCCTCCAGGTCTCCTATGCAGGTGCAGGAACCCAAGGCTTTGGGCTGTCTTCGGCTGCTTTCCCAAGCAGGGCGCTGAATGGGAAGTGAAGCGTCGGGATTAGAACCAGCGCCCATATGGCATCCCGGGCGCGTTCCGGGCTTCAAGGCAAGGACTTTAGCTGCTAGGCCACGCGGCTGGGTCCTGAAAATTACTTTAAATTGATACAGAAAATCACATAATCATGGCACATGCTCTGTGTAGTCATTTCTGAATATTATAAAGTCATGTTGTCCTAAATTCTTCTAAGAGCATTGTGCTTTAAAAAAGTAAACAGAAAAAAAGGAAATATATAGATCTAATAATGTTGAATTAAATTGTTTTGTGGACTATGACATGCGGTATCCTCTGCATCTGTCAGTAATTTTCCTTGAAAAGAATAGAGTCAGAAAAATTGTTCCTGTTTTAAATAATAAGTGTGAACTTTATAAGTAATTTATAAATATATTTCTGATTGAGGCAGACTCAAGTCATTTTGTGTTTATTTTGTATTTGTATTTTGTGTTGCTAATTTAGGTAAAGGGTAAAATTGCTTTTGAAGCATATGATAAGTGGGTGTTAGCTTTATCAGATTTAGGCAACTCCTGTTAATTAGTATATGTGGTGCTGAAAAAAGCACAAGTCCTACAAAATAATGTGATTAGTGTAATTATCACAGGAAAACCAGCATGCCTCTTAATATTATTATTAACTGGTAGTATTTATTGGTCACTTTAGATAAAAGCAAAGAAAATAATATGAATATATCTCAAATATTGTCTAGATATGATTGTAATGATCTACAAATTTAATAAGATTTTCTTTTTATTTACTTGGAGAGGGTATAAACATTGTGTGAGATGTTGTATCTCTTTCCAATATTAAATTTATTTATTATATTATTTTATGATATAGTTCCATTTGCTCTGGAATTTCATCTTTCCCCACCCCAAATTGCTACCACTGCTCCCTCCCCAAATGATTTCCCTTACATCATTATAAAAAATACTTCTTCATTCTCAGTGATAAGTCCATTAGTTTGCTCTTTAACTGAATCCTGACATTACAGGTACAGGCAATGGCAGAAAGTCCAGCACTTTTGTCAAGATATATTCAACAAGTATATTGGGAGTCCATGTTTGATGTAGAACAGAGATGTGTGCATCTTCATATCAGTACTAAACATCCCCTTAAATGAAAAGCCATAAAAAGAATCAACAGAAAATGTAAGAAAGTCACAACATGAAGTTGAAAAACATGCTACTGAATGACTGATGTGATGCTGAAGAAATGAAAAATAAAAAGCCTTGAAGAAAGCGATGATATTGTGTGACCTATGAGTCAGTGGGGATATTAGTAAGAAAAATAATTTTAGAGTGAATGAAAATAAAACAAAAAATATCAAAACCTGTGAGATGTAGAATAAAGGTGTTGAAAAAAATATCAATCTTGTTTTTTAAATGAAGGGTGCATTAGAGAAGATACGACATTTGTCCTTTTGGGATTGACTTATTTCACTAAATATAATGGTCTCAACTTAGGACCATTTAGTTGCAAATGGTAGAATTTCATTCTTCTTAATGACCGAGTAATATTTCATGGAGTAGATATACCACAGTTTCTTTCTCGACTCCTCTTTTGATGGGCATCTGAGTTGTTATCATGTCTTTGTTATTGTAGCTTGTGCTGCTGTAAATATAAGACTACAGGTCCAATTTTCATATGCAGATTTCATGCCTTTGGATATATTCCGAGATATGGGATAGCTATGTCATACAGCAGGTCAATTTACAGTTATCTTAAAACTCTCCATGCTGATTTCCATAGTAGTCATACCAGCGTACATTCCTATACCATGAAGTAGGATATATTTCTCACCGCATCCACACCAGCAAGTGTTTTTAGTAGAGTTCTGAATGTCGGCCAACCTCACTAGATATAGGAGGTGCCTCAATGTGGTTTTTATTGGTAATTTCCTGACAGCTAGGGAGACTGAGCATCCTTTTCTATGTCTGTTAGCCATTTGAATTTGTTCTTTTGAAAGATATCTGTCTGTTTCCTTTGACCATATCTTCACAGGATTGTTTTGCTGCCGTTGAGTTTAGGAAGCTCTTTATAAATCCTGGATATCAGTTCCCTGCTGGTTGTGTAGTGTGCAAAGATTTTCTATGTCGGTTGCTGTCTCACTTTGTTGATGGTCTCTTTTGCTGCACAGAAACTTTTTAGTTTGATGTAGTTCCTTTTTTTTTTTTTTCACTTTGCTTTTTCTGCCTGTGCTTTAGGTGACTTTTCTAAGAAGTCTTCCCAATTCCTACATCTTAAGAGACTGATTCCTGTGTTTTTTCTCTAATACTTTGATGGTTTCTTGAGCAGATTTAGGTCCTTGATCCATTTAGAAATGATTTTTGTATAAGGTGAGTGGTGGTGTGTGTCATGCTTCTTGCTTTTGCAGGCTGCAGCATTTTTGAAGAGACCTAGACTTTTCCTAGATTATTTTCAGTTCTGTTGTCAAAGATTGGTTGCCTGTATATGTGTGGTCACCATTCTGGTGCTTCTATTCTATTCCACTGAGCTTCGTCTCTGTTTCTTATCTAATGCCAAATGGCTTTGAGGACCACTGCCCTGTACTATGTCTCAAGGTCTGGAATTGTGATTCCTCCTTTTTGATTTTTATTTTTCAGGACAGCTTTAGCTACTTGTGGTCTCTTGTTTTCAGATGAGTTTTTGTATCATGATTTCTATGTCTGAAAAAATGTTGCTATTTTTATTGGGATCATGTTAAATCTGTATCTTACTTTTGGAAACATGGACATGTTGATGATATTAATCCAGCTGATCCTGGAACATGGCATGTTTCTCCATCTTTTAATATCTTCTGATATTTTTTATTAATGCTTTGTAATTCACATCATAGAGGGCTTCCAAATCTTTGGTTAGTTTGATCCTCAGGTATTTGAGATTCCTCTCCAATATTTTACAGGAACTGTACTCAGAGCTATTTGCATATATTACTGCCATTAATTTATGTTCATTAATTTTGCAAACTGATACTCTGCCATATTCTCATATGAGTTCCAAAAGTGTCCTGATTGAATCTTTTGCTTCTATGTAGAGAAACATGTCATCTGCAAATAGTGATATTTTTAATTCCTCAGATCCAATTTGCATTTCTTTGCAAAGTTTTTTTGCCTAATCTAGCAAGCACTTCCAATGTTATATTGAATAGCTGTGGTGGTAGTGGACATCCTTGTCTAGTTCCAGATCTTAGTGGCAAAGCTTCCAGTCTTTCCCAATTTAGTGTGATACTGGCATTGTGGTTTTTGAATATTGTGTTGAGTGTGTTATAGAATGCTCTTTTATGCCTATCTTGCTTAGGGATGTTAAGCTGAAGTGGTGTTGGATTTTATCAAATGTCTTCTCTGTGTCTACTCAGATGATCATATGGTTTTGTTTCTTAATTTGCTGATGTGGTAAAGCACACTTATTGATTGCCAATGTTAAAGAAGCCCTGCATGCCAGGGATAAATCCCACCTGCTCTGGGTGATTGATTTTCTTTATATAATGTTGGATGCTGTTTGCAAGTATTTTGATGAGGATCTTTGGATCTGTGTTTATCAGTTATATGGGTCCGTAGTTCCTCTTTCCTGTTACCTCTCTGTCCGGCTTTGCGAAAATGTCTTGAAGGACTTCCTCCCTCTCTGTTGTATGCAGTAGCTTGTGCAGTATTGGGTTGTTTTCTTCTTGAAATATTTGGTAAATTTCTGCACTGTTACAATCTTATCCAGGATTTTTCTTGGTTGGGGGGATTTAATTACTGGTTCAATCTCAGTCCTTGTTATAGGCCTATTTCGATTATTAATTGTCTGATGATTCAGATTTGGCAGATCATATATGTCCAAAACTCTATCCATTTCTTCTGCTCTTCTGATTGGTTGGCATATAGTAGTTTATAGTGATTCTATATGTTTAAGCAATTTATTGTTAGATTGCCTTTTTTGAATCTCATCCTACTATCTGCTCCCTCTGTTCTGTTTGTGTGTTTTATTTTGTTTTTATTAGTTGGTCTGGTGGGGTGTCTATTTTCTGTTTTTCAAAAAACCATGTATTTGGGGCCCGGTACAATAGCGCAGTGGTTAAGGTCCTCGCCTTGCACGCCCGGGATCCCATATGGGCGCCGGTTCTAATCCCGGCAGCCCCACTTCCCTTCCAGCTCCCTGCCTGTGGCCCGGGAAAGCAGTGGAGGACGGTCCAAAGCTTTGGGACCCTGCTCCCACGTGGGAGACCCGGAAGAGGCTCCTGGCTTTGGATCGGCATAGCATCGGTTGTTGTGCTCACTTGAGGAGTGAATCATCGGATGAAAGATCTTCCTCTCTGTCTCTCCTTTCTGTATATCCGCCTTTCCAATAAAAAAATAAAAAAATAATAAAATTTAAAAAAGTGTATTTGGTTCATTAATGTTATGTATTGTTCTTTTGATCTCTATTTAGTTTATTTCCTCCCTTATTTTGCTTATTTGTTTTTTCCTGTTGATCTTGGGATTGTTTCGCTGTTGTTTTCCTAGCTTTTTCAAATGTATGGTTAGCTCATTTACTTGGTGTTTTTTAGTTTTCTTAATATAAGGATTAATTGAGATGAACTTTCCTCTTAACACTGCCTTGGTCATGTCCCATAAGTGTTAATATGTTGCATTGATGCCTTTGTTTCAGGTAATTTTTCTGCCCTTTCATTTTCTCTCTAACCTATTGCTCATTTAGTAGCATATTATAAGTCTCCAGGACTTTATATTTCTTCTGGAGTATTTTGAGCTATTGGTCTCTAGTTTCATTCCATGAAGGTGTGAGAAAGTGCATTGGTACTTTAAAATTTGATGAGGTTTGTTTTGTAGCTTATAACAAGGTCAAGCCTGGAGAAAGCTTCATGTGCTGACACACATAAAAAAGGTTTATGCTTGGTCTGTAGGAGAAAAGCTTCTGTAGATAACAGTTATGTCCATTTGCTCTAGTGTTGGGCTAAAGCTCTGTTGTTTCCTTGCCGAGTTACTGTCCCCTCAATCTGTCCATTGATGTGAATGGCATATTAAGTTTCCCACTATTGTTGTATTGGAATCTGTTTCTCCACTTAAATCCATTAATATTTGATTCACATGGTTTTGCCTAGCTTTTTTGGCAGAAGAATCTCAGAATCAGAAGATATTTAACCAAAATGGGGAAACAATCAAAAAAGAGGAAGAGGAACTGGGGCAAATGAAAAAAAAAAAGTTTCAAGAATTAAAAGACAAGACTAAAAGGCAAAATATAAGAGTCATTGGAGATCCTCATTGAACCAATTTTCCCAGGACTGTCCTTTATCCCCATGTTTATTTTATTTCACTAGCCAAAATTAGCTGACTGTAGATGTGTGGGTTAATATCTGGGTTTTCTCTAGCTTTTTGTTGACTACATGTTTATTCTTATTCTAGTACCACATTTTGATTATAAACTGTCCTACAGTGAATCTTGAAGTTTGATATTATGTTATCTCCAGCTTTGATTTTGATCTTTAAGATTGCTTTAACTCTTCAATTCTCTTGTGTTTCCCTATGAATTCTAGCATCTGTAGTGCTGAGAAGATTATCATAGGTATTTTGACTGGGATCACATTGAATGTGTAAGTTGCTTTCAGTAGTATAGAGAGTTTTATTACATTACTTCTATCAACGCATAGGCATGGTAGATTTTTTTTTTCCATTTTGTGTGTCTAATACTTATTTAATCAACTATTATTATCTTCACATTCTCCACAAATCTGTTAGTTATTTTCTTGTCATAATCACATGATAGCTCCATAATTCTATTAGAATAGCCCGCATGAGTGTAATGAGCATCCTAGCTGATCATGTTTTAAACAGCAGAGTCTCCTGTTCCTGATAAATAATTGAAACATCTAAACCCCCAGATGATCTTGGACCAAAAAAACTTAAAAAAAACCCAGCATTACCTTATCACCAGGCCATGGATTTTCCATACTCTGCTCTTTTAGGCTCCCTCTGGTTTCATCTAGATTTTGTTACTCGTTACTCTCTTTGTCTTACTCTACAACTGACCTATTGAGGTTATTCAAGTCCACATTGAGTAGTTCTATTCACCAGTAATTTTTAGCTCTTCATGCAAATCTCTATTAAGCATATGCAGTATTCCAAATCCATGATTATAAAATTTATGATCTCTAACACATAACAAGAATTCTGATGTATTTATCCAACATGGCTTCAAAAACATGATGTAAAATCCAAACCAAAAAAAAAAAAAAAAAAAGCAAACTAAGGGCCCTTTGTAGTGACAGGATTCTGTAGGTTTATATTGTAGTATGCTGGAAAAAATCAGCCTCTAAACCACCTTCAGACCCAACATCATTGGAACCATTGTTTTCAATGGGGACTGGAAGCAACCACAGTATTTGTGGTATTAAAAACAAATCACTCTTTGAAACCTAAATCTTAAGGATTCCTACTTAGGTTCATTATATTCAATATGTCACTGCCCTGGGTGTTCCTACTTAATAGGTGAGATTCTCAGCTGTTTTTTGTTGTTGCTGTTTGTTTTTATAGTCAGCTATTTAAATAAGAAACATTTCTATGGGATAGCATGCTTTACTAAGGACTGTGCAATCAGGAAGATTCCTTGTTTCTAAAGAAAAATAAAGTATCCTTTGTAGAACTCTGGTAGTTAAGTTCCCTCATGCCATAGGAAGACACCACATTCAGAAGAATCCAAGCTCTCCACTGAATCACACCGAGGATTAAATCTTTCTATTTGAATGCTGAATGAGACTCATTCAGACCTTAGTCACTGCTGCTCTGAAGTCCTCATGCTAGATTGGCTATTAAGACCTGATTTTTTTATAAGACCCTGTATAATCCTGAGATAATCTATGACATGGATGGAAGATCTTTCTAATAGGAAATATATATTGAAACAAAATGAGTCAACACTCAAGTAATTGAGTGGAACCTGCATTCAAAAGCTGAACTTATTACTTGGATTTATGTACAAGTCTAAGCTTATAGGAGCAACTTTCAATCTCAAAAAAGTGATAGTCATACAAGGTCAAAAGCATTAGACTTCAAAATTTAGGTTTATCCAAGGAAACAACAGGGTATTTCCAGTTTTCAGTTAGGTCAAAGAATAACCATCTATTGATGAACAAAACTTTTCAGAAAAAAAAATAAAATAATTAACCCCACAAAGTAACAAATATTGTGAGATGTGCCTTAAAACTAACCCATAAAATAGCTGGCTATTGACTCCTGAAGCAAGATAGGGGCAGCTACACAAGGGAAAACTTATAACTGACCAAGGGAAAACATTACTGATAACCATTAGTCCTAATAAATTCCCATACAGGATAAATTGAGGCTCACTCCTGTTGTTGAAAACAAGCTTAAAAAGTAGTTAAGATGCTAATAAATGGGCTTGGGATTGGGGGCAACTGACGTTCCCTGCAGTGTGGCGACTGTGGGGGGTGACCCTGCCGGGTCGGACCCAATGCGGGGGACTCACGCCAAAGACACTGCCACAAGGCAGTGAACGAGTCCTCGGCCTCCCCCAGGACCCAAGAGAGCTCTTCCCTCAGGGTAAGTCTGCCATGAGGGAATTTGGGAACTGGGTGGAAATTCCTAGCTCCGCCCAGCTGCTAAGACCATGCGGCTGGGGGAGTTTGGGAGGAGTTCGGTCCTTGGGCTTGGGGGCAACTGACGCTCCCTGCAGTGTGGCGACTGTGGGGGGTGCCCCTGCCGGGTCGGACCCAATGCGGGGGACTTACGCCAAAGACACTGCCACAAGGCAGTGAACGAGTCCTCGGCCTCCCCCAGGGTGGCCAGTGCACCAAGTGGTGCCAGGCTTTGCCTGCTGGCCGCCCGGAAGGGCAAACTCTGGAGTTTTCAAGATATGTAATTGCTGCCTGGGTCACTCATGACTAAGACTAGGTTGAGTGTAGGTGCAAAGTGAATTTTCGGGTATTCTCAGTGACAGTGTCATGAAAGATATAAGCAGGCAAGGGGACCAAGACCTAGTGGTTTGGGGGAAGTGTCCAGAAGATAATTTTAGTAAGACAGATGCAGCAGATCAATTATGAATACAGAGATGGGATATTAGTATAGAACATCACTGATCACCATATACTAGCCCACACCGAAGCTATGGATGGGGGCTTCTTTGGCAGTGTTGGGTACCATTGCCCGACTGAGTGTTGGAGTTGTGGAGTGGTCACATTTGGCAGGATCAAGACACTCTCCAGCACACAAGAGAACTTGGGCTGGGGGTAGGCTCTGTGGGGTTGTGTGGGCCCAACCCTTTGGAATACAAGTCCCCCGGGTTAGTTCCCAAGCTGGGGTTGCAATGGTCTAAGCTAGGTGTGACCACGCCATCTGCCATCACTCATGGGTAAAGGAATCCACAACAGTCAGGGTAGGTCAAGGCAGCAGCACCCAAATGTGCATCTTTAAACAGGATGTGGGGTGGGCCGGGCTGCCACTGGAAGGGGACAGAAGGGGCAGGGCTGAACAAACCTTAACTCACAAGTAACAACAGAAATCAGGTTGGAGCACAGCTCATGCCAGGTAGGTCCTTGCACATACTGATCTGTGTGAGGCAGAGGCACTAAGCCACAGCATCCAAGGGGCCATGACAAGTGAGGGGCTCTGCCAAGCGGAGACAGAACAACCACCGGCCTACACCTGCTCTATGGCAGGGCAGAGGCCCGGTTGGGGAAATAACAGGACACCCTAGCTGGGTTGAGTTTCCCACCAAGGAGCGCATGGGCTGGAACTGAGGCTACATTCTGATCAGGATACGATCGTAATCTCACTTGGCACAATTGTGGACTGGGATGGGAAGCACCAAGCCAGGCCAAATTCCAACACCATCTGGTGCTCTGGAGGACCGGGGAGGGTTGTGTGACAGACTAGGTTAGGTCTCAGCCCTTACTGAACCATGTGTGAGCTTGGTAGGGGTATGGAAGAGCCATGGCTGGGTTGAAATATCCAACAACAAGAACCAGCTTGGGTCGGAGGCCAGGCAGGAAAAGCCACTGTTCCTCCTAGGATAGCAGGAGAACTGAGTAGTGCTGGCTCATGGACCCACTGGTATGCGCGAAAACTGGCATTGGGACAGGTTCTGGTGGAGGAGCCCGGGCAACTTCTCTGGCAGGACACAGTCCCATGCAGGTAAGCGCAAGAAGCACAATAGGGAACAACCCAAAACAGGCAATGAAAATTATCCCACTGGCATACACATGGCATGGGTTGGAGGCAGACCAGCCTGAATCTGTTCACGTTACCTTCTGGTGAATCCGAGCACCAGAACAGAGTGTGGGTCGAGCCAGGTTCGGTTGCAACACATACCAGTACACAACAAGTAATGCCAAGGTGAGATGAGCCGTACCAGATGTGGCTGCAGCACACAACCAGCACATGTGACAATCAGGGAGGAGGCAAAGCCAACAGGGGAACGTGGGCACCCCTGCTGGATAACTACTTCCACTGGAAAGTGTGAATATGGATGGGGGCAGTTCAGACTAGGCAGGGCCATAGCACCTGTGGGCCTCACGGAGAGCTGACTGTTCTGACTGGTGCAAGTTAAAATTAGAGTGGGTTGAGGGGTGTTTGGGCTTAGCCACAGCGTTAGCTGGCAGAGGCTGGTACTAGGAGCCAATTCTGACAAGTCAAATGCCAAAACTACCTGGAGACTGCATACTCTAGGAGTGGGTGTGGCCTAGTAGGGAAATAGTGGGCACCTCCCTCAGGGTTACCACCCTCACTGGACAGCACGAAACCCAGGCTAGGAGCAGGGGTGGCTTGACAGAAAGGCACCTGCCAGTGGGTGTATGGGCTGGATAATAGGTTGGTTGGGTTGAACCAGGCTTCAATGTCCATTGACGTGTGCGAGAGCTACTTGGGATGTGGGACAGACTGGACAAGCCTGCAGTGCATACTGGCAAGCATGGGAACCAGGGTAGGGGGCAGAACTGGTAGGGGTTTTGGGGAGTCGCCTCAACTAGGCTGCAGCTCCAACTGGTTTGCATGAAGACCGAGTATGAAGTGGGTAGAATCGAGCTGGACTACAACACCCATTGGTTCGCAAGGAAGACAGGGCTGGAAGCCAAACGGACCCAGTAATCGCAACGACCAGCATATGCATAAGCTGATTGGTGTGACGAACAGTGTTGGAGTCTGTACTAGCAAACTCACTCAAGAATCAGATCTGGGATCAACTCAGATGAAGTTTCTTTGGATATTTCTCGAACTGAACTGCTGATCTTGGAACCCCAACCATCAAGAGACTGTCAGCCAGTGGACTCTGAATAGGTTTCATTACGGTTGGGACGGAGAGATTGGCAGCAATCCAGAACTGATGAACTATCAAAACTGTATGAGCAGGACCCTTGGAGCGCGCCTCATGTTGGGGATGGGGGATGGGTGGGAGGTAGGGTGGGGCTTTCCCGTTTGTTACTCCCCTAACCCTAGATACAGGGCAAAATGATTATATTAGTGTGGAAACAATGATATTACCCACTTTCACCCTGTAGCCCGTGACCCTTTGTACCCTAATAAACTAAGATTATTAAAAAAAAAAAAAAAAAAAAAAGAAACATCTAAGCCCCCAGATGATCTTGGACAAAAAAAAAAAAAAAAAAAAAAAAAAAAACCAGCATCACCTTATCACCAGGCCATGGATTTTCCATACTCTGCTCTTTTAGGCTCCCTCTGGTTTCATCTAGATTTTGTTACTCGTTACTCTCTTTGTCTTACTCTACAACTCACCTATTGAGGTTATTCAAGTCCACATTGAGTAGTTCTATTCACCAGTAATTTTTAGCTCTTCATGCAAATCTCTATTAAGCATATGCAGTATTCCAAATCCATGATTATAAAATTTATGATCTCGGGCAGCGGGTGGGTCCCGGGACAGGGCGTCTCATGCCCGGATCCCATAGCCCGCCATCATGGGCACATGGTGAACCGGGCTTGGGCCTGCCTGCTGGGGTTCCAAGGCAGCTTCCTTCCTTCGGGGTGAGTACACTGACCGAGGGGGGAGGTCTCTGGAGCCTGGCTAGGCAGGCCCACCCGCCGCTCTCATTGGGCGGCGGATGGGATTGGGGTGGGGCGTGACCTTGTGCCCGGCAGGGGAGCCCTGGGATTTTGGTGGTTTGAATTGCTGCTTATGTAGCTCCACGTTGAACCCGATGTGTTTCTGCGAGTTGGAGTTGAATACATCCTAAGGTTTCCCAATGACAATTCCTCTTCCTTTAAGAAGGTGTACCACTTAGCAATGCTAACCACCAAATACCAGTTCATGCTAAAGCTTTGGCATGTGTCTTGTCCAGTAGACACACTAACTGGATTAAGGCTACCGCCAAGGAGCACGTGGGCTGGAATGGGGGCTGTGTTCTGATCCGGTAACAGTGAAATCCCCCTTGGCACAAGTGTGGACTGGGATTGGACGCACTAGGCTGGACCAGACCCCAGTACTGTCTGGTGCTCCTGGAGGACCAGGATAGAAGTGGGATGGATTATGCTAGGTTGCAACCCCTACTGAACCATGTGTGAGCCGTATGTGGGAATGGACTGGACGAGCCATGGCTGGGCTGAAATATCCAACAACAAGAACCAGCTTGGGTCAAAAGCTAGTCAGGAACTGGGCTAGGGCTGGCTCATGGACCACTGGCATGCGCAAATGCCGGCACTGGGAGAGGTTCTGATGGAGGAGCCTGGGCAACTCCTTTGGCAGAACACAGACCCCACTGGTAAGCGCAAGAAGCATGAATGGAAACAGCCTAGAGCAAGCCACAAGAAGTTTCCCACTGGCAAACATTAGGCATGGATTGGGGGCAGACCAGGCTAATCAGTCGACATCATCACTGGCAAATCCGAGCACCAGAACAGAGTAAGGGTCGAGCCAGGTTTGGTTGCGTTAAAAACCAGTCCACACTAAAGAATGCCAGGAGGAGGGTGACTGTGCCAGATGTGACTGCAGTGCCCATCCAGCACATGTGAGAAACAGGAGGGGAGGGGACAGAGCCAGCGGGGGAATAAGGGGAGGTTCCCCCGCTGGACAGCTACTCCCACTGGAGAGGAAGAACTGGGATGGCGGCAGACCAGACTAAGCAGGGCTACAACACCTGTGCGCCTCATGTGAACTAGACCAGGGAAAAGCCAGGATGGGTTGATTGTTCCTTGGGTGCAACCTACAATTAGAATGGGAGAGGGCTGTTTGGGCATAGCCGTAGCACCAGCTGGCAGAAACTGGCACTGGGGGCTAATCCTGTCATGTTAAACTGCAGAACCATCTGGAAAGTGCACAATCCGGGAGTGAGAGACTTGGGAGGGAAATAGTGGGTTCCCCCCTCTTGGGTTACTACTGCCACGGGAAGGCACAAGAACTAGGACAGGTGCTGGGGTAGCTAGACAGAGAGGCACTCAACCACACCCGTGAAGGCTGGACTGTTGAGCTGGGTAGATGGATCCAAGCTTCAATGCCATTTGCCATGTACGGCAATCAGGGGGATGTGGGTCAGATTGGACTGGTCTGCCACACATACTGGCAAACCAGGGTAGGGGGTTGGCCTGGTGGGGGTTATTGTGGGCTGCTCTCATCAGGATGCAGCTCCCACTGGTTTAGGTGAAGACTAAGTATGTGCTGTTCAGAACCAGGCTGGACTGCAACACCCATTGGTTCCAGTAGAAGGCGGGGCTGAAAACAGAAGCAACCTAGCACTTGCAACTACCAGCTGACTGGGTGATGGACTGTGCTTGCACTGTGCTTGCTGGTGCATACGAGTATCTGGCCTGGGAACACCTCAGACGAAGTTTCTTTGGTGATCTGCCCAATTGAAATGCCAGACTCAGAACCCTAACCATGAAGGGACAGAAGATGGAACAAGTTAATCAACCACCTCAGCAACAAAATACTGGGCAAATAGAGACACTATGATGGACAATGTCAATTAATGGATTTTTCAACAACCTCATCGTGTTTGGAGAGGCAAGATTGGAAGCAACTGGTGACCTATTGAAAACACTTCAATGAGTATCTCGGAGCATGCCCCACATGCAGGACTTGGGGTGGGTGGGAAATCAGGTGGGGCTCCTCCCTCAATATCCCCCTCTACCTCAGATATATGAAGGAAACAATATGGAAATAACAGTCTTACCCACTTTCCTGTAGCCCTTGACCCTTTATGCACAAATTAACCATGTAAAGATTGTTAAAATAAAAAAAAAGAAAGAAAAAAAAATGCAAAAAAA
>NW_024466335.1:0-23523 GCF_017591425.1 Ochotona curzoniae
CACTTACAAGAGCCAAGCTGAGTCAAGCCAAAATTACAAAGGAGGAAATCCTTTTTTGTTACAGATTTATTATTATTATTACTATTATTATTATTATTATTTGGAAAGTCCAGTATACAGATGAGTCAAGCTAATGCTAGAAATGAGGAATTCTATCCATGATCCCATACAGATAGTTAGAAACCCAGGTTGGTGGGATTATTTTTGTTGTCTATCCCACAAATTGCTTATTCTAAGTAGCCAAATCCTCACCTAGAAATCTTGAGAGATGACATGGGTATCCATATCACTTGATAAACTTGCTGTGCTACCCTACATGCATCATTAGTTCCCAATTTCAACATAATCTAATATGGTAAAAGAATCTGTGTACGGAACCAGCTTCTGAGAGTAATCTCTCCATGCTCTCTGTCCTGGCCTCTAAAACAAAAACACACAACAAGATGGCACCAGCATCCTGTGGCTAAGCATCCACCATCAGTGCTGTCATCCCATATGGGTGCTGCTTCAACTTCAGCTGCTCCGCTTACAATCCAGCTCCCTGCTAATGGCTAGGAAAGAAGTCAGGATGGTCCAAGTCCTTGAGCACCTGTGCTTATGTTGGAGGGCTAGGATAAACTCCAGGCTCTTAACTAGCACCAGCTAACTTCAGCTAGTGAGGACAGTTAGGGAGGGAACCACCAGATGGAAGATCCCTCTCTGTCTCTGCTCCCTGCAGATGTTGCCTTTCAAATAGAAATACATTTAAAAAGAATGTTTACTTAAAAAAAAAAGACAAGGAAATCAGTCTTCTCTGGACTTCTCTCCCTAATACCTTTAATAGTTCCAATCCAAAGCCACTGCAAATGTGCTGCTTCTATAGAGAATCAACCACAGTGGACACTGCATATGGTGAAGATGGGATCTAGGTGACCTCAGGATCAATAAAGAGCCTCATCACCCTGGCAGGCCCTGGGCCCATACCTCTCAGCACCACTCAGCCTGAGCAAGGTTCTGGCAACAGGTAACTGAGCACAGAAAAAGCAGAGCTGTCATCTGCTGGCAGTCAGCAGGAGCTGGAAGTCTGTGTTCTGAGTTGCAATTGCCTGAAGTGCTGTCTATATTTAACCTGGTCATGATCTGGGGGGGAGGAACCAGTTCTAGGATCAAATAATACTGCATCTCCCTGCCTTGATCAAATCTTAGATTTTCTTCAAATATGTATTTCTTAAAAGATTTATTTATTTTTATTATGAAGTCAGATATACAGAGAGGAGGAGAGACAGAGAAGAAGATTCATCCAGTGATTCACTCCCTAAGTGAGTGCAACGGATGGTGCTGTGCCAATCCGAAGCAAGGAGCCAGGAACTTCTTTCCAGGTCTCCCACAAGGGCGTAGTTTCCCTAGGCTTTGGACTGCTCTTGACTACTTTCCCAGGCCACAAGGAGGGACCTGGATGTGAAGTGGAGCTGCTGGGATTAGAACCGGCACCCATATGGGATCCCAGCGCATTCAAGGTGACAACTTTAGCCGCTAGGCCATGGCGCAGAGCACCAAATATATTTTTTAAAGGAGGTAATTAGCAGAAACTATATTAACTGAGAATGTCTCAAAATGCCTTAGGTTCCTTTAGAAAAGGATGCACATGGACAGAGGAAACACGAGAGGGTACATGAAGATGGAGGCTGTGATCAACCAGGGAGTGACCTCAGAAGAAACCAAATCTTTTATCACCTTGTTCTTAAAATTACTATCATTAGAAATATAAGGGCCGGGCGGCATAACCTAGTGGCTAAATTCATCGCCTTGAATGCACCGGGTTCCCATAAGGTCACCGGTTCTAGTCCTGGCTGCTCCACTTTCCATCCAGCTCCCTGCTTGTGGCCTGGGAAACAGTCGAGGATGGCCCAAAGCCTCGGGACCCTGCACCTGTGTTGGAGAACTGGAAGAAGTTCCTGGCTCCTGGCTTGGGATCAGCATATAACCGGCCTTTGCAGTCACTTGGGGAGTGAATCATTGGAACGGAGGATCATTCTGTCTCTCCTCCTAGCTGCATATCTGACTTTCCAATAAAAATAAAATATAAATTAATTAATTTTTAAAACGACTTAAAAAAAAACACAAGAAATGAATTACTGTGAATTAAGACAGACATTCTATAGTGCATTCTTATGGCAACAACAGCACACTCTTATTTTCCACTATACTTCTTATTGCCAATGAGAAAGAACCCACCATCAGAGCAATATAGAAACCAAAGGTTATGACTTTAGATGCCTAACATAATAACAACAGCAACATCAAAAAGTCAAATAAGCAACTTAAGTACTGATCTCAAAGTCCCAGAAAAATAAAAAAAACATTTAGGAGTACTAAAAAGGAAATTAGAAATAAGGATTGGTGAAGAAATGAATAAACGATTTCAAGCAATACTGAAGACAATGGAAATATTGATTTTTTTAAAAAAAGATAAAATCAATGAAACTTTAGATTAAGAAAAAGTAGGGCCTTACATGACAGATTAGCAGCTAAAGTCCTCGCCTTGAAAGCACCAAATACCATATGTGCACTGGTTCTAATCCTGGAAGCCCCACTTTACATCCATCTCCCTGCTTGTTGCTGCGAAAGCAGTGGAGATGGCACGAAGCTTTGGGACCTGCACCTGCAAGCGACACCTGGAGAAAAGGCACCTGGTTTTGGATCAGTGCTGCTCAGGCCGCTGTTGACACTAGGGGAGTAAATCAAAGTATGGAAGATCTTCCTCTCTGTCTCTCCTCCTCTTTGTATTTCTGACTTTGCAATAAAAATAAAATAAATCTTGAGCCTGGAGCAGTGGCCTAGTGGCTAAAGTCCTCATCTTGGGACCCTGGATTTGTGTGGGAGTCCCAGAAGAGCTCCAGGCTCCTATTTTGGACTGGCACACAGCACAGTCCGTTGCACTCACTTGGGGAGTGAATCATCGGAAGGAAATATTTCTCTGTGTCTCCTACTCTCTCTCTCTACATATATAAGCATATATCTGACTTTGCAATAAAAATAAATCTTTAAAATAAAATAAATCTAAAGAAAGAAAGAAAAAAAATTGATTTAAGTACATAAGAGTAGAAAAGGAACATATTGGGCCCAGCGCAGTGGCGCAAGTGGTTAAGTCCTCGCCTAGCACGCCCGGGAACCCATATGGGCGCCGGTTCTAATCCCGGCAGCCCCGCTTCCCATCCAGCTCCCTGCCTGTGGCCCGGGAAAGCAGTCGAGGACGGCCCAAGGCTTTGAGACCCTGCACCCGCGTAGGAGACCCAGAAGAGCCTCCTGGTTTCAGATCGGCATGGCATCGACCGTTGCGCTCACTTGGGGAGTGAATCATCGGACGGAAGATCTTCCTCTCTGTCTCTCCTCTCTGTATATCCGCCTTTCCAATGAAAAAAATAATAAAAATAAATCAAAAAAAAAAAAAGAAAAGAAAAAGAACATATTAAAAATGCTCTCACTGAAGTATAGTGGAATCTGTCCCTTTACCCCATAAAGAGAAAAAAAAAAATGTGGAAATAATACTCTTACCCACTTTTCTGTAGTCCTTGAACCTTTGTGCCCTAATTAACTATGTAAAGATTGTTAAAATTAAAAAAAAAAAAAAGTATAATGAATCAGGGCTATCTGGACCAAGTGGGTTCTGCCACTGCTTGTGATGTGACCATCCCATGTGGATGCCGCTCCAAGTCCTGGTTGCTTCATTTCTGATCCAGGTCCCTGCTAATGCATGTTGGAATTCAGAGGATGTCCCAAGGGCTTGAGTCCCTGTGCTGATGTGGGGGAACTGGAAGAATCCACTGACTCCTGGTTTCAACCTGGTCCTGCTTTAGCCACTGTGGTCACTTGGAGAGGGATAAAGCAGATGGAGATCTTACATTATAACTCTCCCTCTTTCTCTATAACTCTACCTTTCATACTGACAAAATTAATCTTTACTGGAAAAAAAAAAGAAAAAAAGAAATATAATGGATTAATAGCGATTACCAAGAGTAATCATAAACAAATAAGTTGTTCATCATTTCTGGATATTTAGTATTAGCCTACCAAAGTGCATCAGAAAGACACCGAAAAACCTGACAAAACTAACAGCAAGTAACAATGAATGAGAAATACAATCTCTTCAAACCAAAGGTTAACAGCAGGTGTTTCCGTTACCAAATTATACTAAATTAACACCAAGTTATCAAAAATTATTGTAAAACAATGAAAGGGAAAAAGTTCCAAACTTATCCTGGGCCTAATAATATTTAAACTCCAAAATTAGACTGAATCAACAGTGGGTGACTTAACTTACATCTGATTGTGTTTTAAACTGAGAAACACAATGTATTTGCTCAGTCAAAATGCAATCTCCATTGTAGCATGATTAGACTTCGGTGTATTTGTTTCTTAATACCTCTTCTAAAATAACTTCATACCCCAAAAATCTAGTTTAAAAAATCATAAACCTGGGCCCGGCGGTGTGGCCTAATGGCTAAAGTCCTCACCTTGAACGCCCGGGGATCCCATATGGGTGCCGGTTCTAATCCCAGCGGCTCCACTTCCCATCCAGCTCCCTGCTTGTGGCCTGGGAAAGCAGTTTATGACGGCCCAAAGCCTTGGGACCCTGCACCCGTGTGGGATACCGCAAAGAAGTTCCTGGATCCTGGCTTCAGATCGACATAGCATCGGCAATTGCGCTCACTTGAGGAGTGAATCATCGGATTTAAGATCTTCCTCTCTGTCTCTCCTCCTCTCTGTATAGCTGACTTTCCAATAAATAAATAAATCATAAACAATAATAATAAAAAATTTAAAAAATCATAAACCACTATGCTTGATAAAAATAAAGGTAAAATTCATAACATAATATACATAAAGTGAATTTAACAACACCAATAAATGCATACATGATAATCAAAGTGCATCTAGCTCAAGGATGTAGAAAATGGGGCAACAAATGCAAATCAACGCACCAAATACTTCACACAAGCAGGGTGAAGGATAAGCATTATTAAAACCATCTTACTAAAAACTTTCAGTAAAATGCTACATTTAGTTTATAATACTATACATGTATTAGTTGAGACAAATATTCAAATATACCTCAACTGAGTCATACTGATATATTTCCTTCAAGATACACAATCAAATAAGAATGCCAACTTTTCACTGTTTCTTATTATTTTCCCAAAGAAAATAAACAAGGGAAGGAAATAAAATATACAAAAATAGGAATCAAGAGACAACGTTGTTTGCTTTTGAATTCTTTCCCCCTGATTTTGTTAATAATGAAACCCAATGGACAGCAAGACTGCATTCAGCCACTGAAAATAAAATATTCTAGGTGGAGAAATCCAACATGGGGAGAGTGTTCGGGGAGGGGTGGAGGGAACCCTGGTGCCTAAAACACTGTGTCACATAATGCAATGCAATTAATCAAAAATAAATGAAATAAAAATATTGTTATTTGCTGCAAAAGAGATGAAACTTCATATGATAAAATCAGGAAAAAGTACAAATAGATCTAACATGTTGTATACATATAAGTCAAAACTCACAGCTGCACTTTGAGTGGTGTTATTACAGTCTGAGAAAAGTGAGGCCTGGGGAAAGGAAGGAGGTAGAACAGGTAGCAAAGAAAGTGAGAGAGCAGGAACAAGATCCAGTGACCCATCCCAGTGTGTGGTGACTACACTTTGCAATACGATCAGCTTATGCAGGCAAGTAGAACAGAGCACATGTATGCTGTAAAAGCAAAGATACATGGAAAGCCTGGGCACCTGGTTTACTCAGCTTAGGCTGTATATGTACACAAATACTGCACTGTACCTTGCATCAGTACTCACTCAAGTACCTGTTGATCAAAATTGTGTAGAAGTTGTAGAAATCAGAATCATCCCTTCACAGTAACAATATATAAAATATTTAAACTGTCCCGATCTACACAGTACAAAATATATTTAGTACTTTTAAAATTCTTTATTAAATTTTTGTTTTGTAAAATATTTATTCATTTTCACTGGAAATTCAGATTCACAGAGACCAGAGAGAATGACCGCCTATCCACTGTCTCATTGCCCATGTGGCCACATCAGCCGGAGTTGAGCTGATCTAAAGCCAGGAGCCAAGAGCTTCTTCTGGGTCTCTCATGCACATGCAGGGTCTCAAGACTTTGGGCTGTCCTCTACTTTTTCCCAGGTCACAAGCAGAGAGCTGGATAGTAATTGGAGCAGCTGGGACAAGAACAAGTGCCCTTATGGGATCCTGACACATGCAAGGTTAGGACTGTAGCAACTAGGCTATCATGCTAGATTCTTTATTTCCAAGAAAATGTAATTTTTAAAGTCTGACTCTCTGTTAAAGCATCTACGTTTTCCAATATCCGTGATATTGTAACATCTCCTTTAAATGCTCTTTATCTAATTAATAATTAACTAACCTTTCCAGCCAGCTACAGTAAACTCAACTCTGACTGTTGAATTGTCTCAAAATAAGGGATAAGTTAAAGTACTATCTCTCATTGGAAATGCTTTTGATATTAAGGTAATCTTTATGTCTTTTGCTTTCATTAAGTTCTCATTGCTTAAGATTAGAAGTTATGTACTTGTTTTCAAGGTGGAGGAATCCACCATGGAGGGAGGAGTATGGGAGGATTGGGGGGAATCCCCAGCGCCTATAAAACTGTACCACATAATACAAGGTAAACAACAATAAAAAAAAAAAAAGAAGTTATGTACTTGTTTTAAAGGTATTTGAGTGATCACTTTATGTCAATAATTAAATCTGATCTATACTGTATTATGTAAACAGATTTTATTTCAATCTGATAATTTGAGCCTTCATGGCATCCTTGACAGACACTCAGAAATTCAAATTTCAAATTTTGGCACTTTAACTTCTACTACAGGATAAATTGTGGAATTAGCACTTATAGTAATTGTTTTGGGGCGAGATGTGGTAGCCCATACTGGGATCATATATGGGTTTCAGTTCATGTCCCAGCGGCTTCATTTCCATTCTAGCTTGTGGCTTCCAGCTTATGGCTTTGGAAAGCAACTGAGAATGGCCAAAATCTTGGAACCCTGCACCCACATGGGAGACCTGGAGGAAACTCCTTGCTCCTGGCTTTGGATTAGCACAGCTCCAGCCATTGCTGCCATTTGGGAATTGAATCAGCAGATGGATGATCTTCCTTTCTTTCTCTCCTTCTCATGGAAATTGGACTAATAGGTAAGTAAATAAAGCCTTTAGAAATAATCTTTTTTAGAGAGGCAAGATGACAGCGTAGGGTACAGACACATTTGGGATGATGGAGAATCTTTATACAGGATGAAGCATAAGAAGCAGATTACAGGGGAAAATATGGGTCAGGCAGTAGGCAGTGACATACCTGGAGACTGCCTGGACACAGGAAGTGGTGGTGATGGCAAGACAGTTTTGTAGTAAACAGAAAACCCACCAGCAACTGGTGACCAGCTATCCAGACTCCGGCGATCTGGGCTCCGGCAGCAGCCAGAGATGCAGCAGCATCCTCTGCTTGGCTCTTGTGGCAGCCAGGTGGGAGCTTGCATTCACACAGGGAGCTCAGGAGGCAAATGCAGTCTCGGACCTGCCAAACTCACTAGATTGAACCAGCGACAAGCAGAGAAAAATAGTGGACTCCGGGAGCCATCGTAGGCGGTGAAGCAGAGTACTGAGTTGACGGAATGGGCCAGAGGGGGCTCATTTCTGCCTGATCAAGTGGAACTGACCCTCTGGGGAGGGTAGCACCAGCTTTACAAACTGTAGGGTCAGTGTGGTTCCTGGATCTGAAATTCAGTAGCCCCAATTCTCCCTACCATGTGCCACCTTGTGTAACTGGGGAGTAAGTGTGGATTTGAAGTGATGGCTCAAAGTGGTTTTCTTTCTAGCTAATTGCACTGAGCTGAGCTCACAGGGAAAGCAGCATCTATGTGATTCCTGAAGCTGATAGCCAACAGTCCTGGATTTCTGTTGGTTCCCCTATGGGTGCCATCTTGCACAGAAAGGCAAGGGCTTAGAACACTGATTAATTGCACATGTGCTAAGACTTTCATGGAACCAGGTACTCTTAGACTGAAGGGTGGACAGCTGAGCTGTGCAAGAACTAAGCCAGGCTTTCCAGAACAATCAGTTCCATCATGGCACCTTACAGACTCTACCCAAAATAACCCCAGGAGGAATTCAGACTTAACAGCCAGCAGGCATGTACAACATCACTGCCTCTGACAAACCAGGTAAACAGGACAGCTGATAGTTTCCTAAATCAGGGTACTGATAGAACATAAAAATCAACTAGTAGACCTGTAGGCAATACATCTTAGAAATCTAAGGAGAATCTGCCAAACAGGATTGCAATGACAAAAGGTAAGACAGAGGCACTATGAATGTTACCAAAGATTCTCTGACAATGGTGAAAAAGCCTCTACAACCCTCAGAACTAACTGAGGAAGATATTGGGAAAATGGAGAAAAAGAATTCAAAAAACTCAATATAAACCTTCCACCAACAATGAGAAACACATAATACAGGAGTTCAAGGAAATTAAAGGATATATCACATAGCAGATGAATTAAATGAAAGCTGATGTTTCCGAATTTAAGCATACAATGGAGCAAATTAAAAGTACACTGGGAAGTCACAAAGATAGAATGAACGAAGCAGAAGAAAGAACCTAACAAATGCAAGGCATTTCCTGTCACCAGGGGGAACAAACAAAAAGTTGGAGGCAGAGCTGAGTCAAGCAAAATAAATAAATAAATAAATAAATTGATTAATTAAATATAAAATAATCTGAGAATTAAAAGATATAATTAAAAGGCCTAACATAGGAGTTATGGGAGTTCCAGAAGGCTCAGAAAGAGAAACTCGGATTAAAAGTGTATTCAATTAAATAATAAATGAAAACTTCCCTAATCTGGAGAAAGAACTGGGAAAACAATATACAGAATAATCACAGAACTCCCACAAGAGCTTGATCAAAAGTGAAACTTCATCTGTTCACAAGATAATCAAGTTTCTCTTCAACTGAACAAAAAAATAAAAAAAAATTCCTGATGTGCACATACAAAAAAAATCAATTGACACACAGAGGAACCCAATCAACTCACAACTCATGTCTCAGAGGAACACTACCGCCAGAAGAGAAATGGAGTGACTATACTCCAGATCAAAAATGAAAAATTGTTAGCCCAGAATAACGTATACCTGCAAAGCTCTCCGTGTTCTCTTTGAAAACAAAATACACTTCTCCACAGTGAAGAAAAACTCCGAAGAAGTTGCCTTCTTCTAAACCTGCCCTGCAAATGATACCATCAAATCAGAGAACAACCTTCTCTAAATAACGTGACAATAACCAAACTGCCACCTAACCAGTATAAATTCCAATGTAAATGGTTTAAACTCATCAGTCAAATGTCATAGATTAGGACTATATCTGTAAAGTCTATCTGTTTCTTACATAGAACCATCTTACCAACAGAGATCAGTGCAACAGTGAAAGGCTGAAAAAAAAAACATATTCTCAAAGCAAAATTATAAACAAAAACATGTGGTTACTAATTCTGAATATCAGATATATAGACTTTTATGTGAAAAGCATTAAAAGAGATGAAGATGGACACACTAGCATAATGATCCAATGATCCATTCAGCAAGAAGAAATCACATAGCTAGGCACCAATTGGCAAAGCATTTAGCTACATGAAACAAATATTAGTGGATTTTTTTTACTTTTTTAAACTTTTATTATCATTTTATGATACAGTTCCATATTTTCTGGGGTTTCCCTTATCCCCTCTCCAATCCCCAGACCCCTCTACTGAGTTCCCCTATTTTATTACTATAGTATAGTTTTTCATAAACAGTCATAGGTCCATCATTGCAGGCATAGACAATGGCAGAGAGTCTAGCATCCTATTGTCAAGATATAGTTAGCAGTTTAATTGGGAAACCATCTTTGATCTTAAAGTAAGAATGCAATACTGCATTGTTCCTTACAATATGGAATGATATTTTTACATTACCCAAATACTCGTAATCACATAAAATGAAAAGCCACAATGTATTATCAACCACAGGAAGAAAAATAGAAATTTACAATGCCAAGAAGTTAAATAACATACTAATAGATACGTAAGTCTCTATTACAATTACTGTACACTCCCTTAAATTAAAAGCCATAAAACAAGATATATAACAAGAAAAAGATAAATTAAAAATTCCATGAAGTTAAATAATGTGCCACTGAATGACTATATATCAGCTCTCATTTAATTCATTCCCTAAATTCCTAGAACTCATGCTTTACATGTTCTCATTGTTTGATAAGAGGCTTTATAATCAAGTGTTTTGAATTCTGTATTCCCATTTTCTCAATTTCTCCTCAGTTAAAATAACTCAGGTTGGTCTAAGGCTCTTGCTCCTTTGGAGGGGATTCCTCATTAAATTCACTGCCATTGTCTCTCATTGCTCTAGGCATTGTACTTCTTGGGGCAGGTTTACTAATCTGTATTCATCCACAGGTCAACAGTTTTTGGATTTTACTTATGTGGTTGGTACACAGCTCTATGCTGATCCAGTACACTTGTGTCATGCACTCCAGTGAGTGCTTCTTCCCCACACGGTGCAGAATCCCAAAGCTTTGGGCGTCTTTGGACTGCTTTCCTGCCACAAGTCAGGGAGCTAGATGGAAGTGGAGCCACCGGATTAGAACCAGTGCCCATATGGTTCCCTGGCATGTTCAGAGGTGAACACTTTAGCCACTGGTCCACGCCGCTGGCCTGGCCAGGGCAATTTAGGAGCCGGAGTTCCTACACTGCATCTCAGCCAAACCTCTGACACTCCACATGCAGCTTTAGAGCCACATTGTTCTTGGTCCACAGCCACCGCCCCAGAAGAATAGCAAACAAGTCAGACCTGCCTGGTGCTCCAGGCAAGTAGGACCTGGGCTATACATCTCCCTTATCCCTACCTTATGACTCTGTAGCATGTCTGCCCAGTCTGCAGCTCCAGTGCCAGGCGATCTGGCTAAGAACCCTGTTACTACACACTACAGCTGCTTCTCAGCATCACTCCAGGTAGGGCTGCTGGCTGCCACTAGCCCCCAAGTCCATCACTATGCATGCTGCTCCAGGGTGGAACCACTCTGTCCCAGCCCTCCTGCATGGCACTCTGCCTGTGTTCCAGGGCAACACCTGAACAAGCGCCTACACTGCCTCTACCACTCCTGCCCTGTCCCCTGCTGAAGGGAGATTTCTACTTAGAAGATGTCTAACCACCAATCCAACTGGACCTCTGCTTCACAGGTGGCTTGAAAGCAAACAGAATCAGTCAGTACTCCCTGATCACCCTGTACCTCAGGATGGCACTCCAGGGTCAGGCCAGCATAGATGGAGCCCACGCTCCCCTACCCTCCAGCTGAGTGTGCCAGACATTCAAGGACTAGGTCAATGATCTCTGGGCCTCTATCCCTCCCACTATGCCAGCTGCTCCAGGGTCAGGCAAATTCTGCCTGCAATCCACCCCCATGGACTACACCAGCACACACACACACACACACACACACACACACACACACACACACAGGCGAGGCTTGCTCTGCTTGCTGCGCAGAACCAGCCTAGGCTCCTGCTAGCCATCTTGTGCTCACTGCATGGTGGCTCGCCCACCTTTCCACTCCAGGAGCTTGCCCTGCATAGGCAACTCATATACCACTGTTAAAGGACCTGCTGATCAGGCCAGCATCTCCCGTGCCCCAGCCTGCCGCTGTCCACATCGTAACAACCGGTACAACCAATACCTATGTTCCTCGGTTGCCTGTAAGTCACTCCAGGTTCAGGTGGACTCAGCTGGTGCTTCACGCTCCTCTACAACTTCCTCCATGACAGAACCCTCCTGAGGTTCTAGGGCTAGGCTTCTTCAGAGGTTGCTTCATGGGCCCCAACACGCACGGGATCCATTCTAGGTCCACGTAATCCAAGCCACCTAGGCCAGTGCATCCTGCAGAGCACCCTAAGCTTGCAGGCTGCGCCGCCACACCCACGGTTTGCTTCAGGCGCAGGCAGGGTCAGCTGCTGTTACACACCACGCATTCCCACTCTGGAACTGGGCCATATTATGATCATGCCACACCCACATCCTCCCACTGTGTCAGCTGCTCACTCACACCACACCCTGCGGGTCCCCCAACTGCCATCCATCATTGGTCTCATTCCAGGGTCATGCTGTCCCCTGATTATCACAGCAAAACAAGCCTAGACCAGGAACGCCATCACTGCAACCCTCCTTCCTATGTGTTTCCCAGGGCTACGTGTGCTTGAACAGTTCAGTTGTCTTCACCCCGCCTGACAGTTCCACTCCTGGACCAATAGGGCTTTGCTGGTACCGACATGCATGCCAGTGTGCACACTGTGTGCTCCAGTGACAAGTGGTCCGACAACAAGCCAAGGGACGCATAGGAGCCCCCCCCCGCGCTAGTTCCAAGTCCGGCCAGACCAGCTGAATTGCACTTACACCAGCTGTTCTCCCTCCACCATCTAATTAATAGCCAAGTCATCCTGGCCAGTGTCCCTGCTCCCACAGCACTGTAAGTCCATATCTATACAGGGCCAAATTATGCTGGGAAGGGTGCACCATCCAAACGCTCGCCTCCATTGCCCACCTGCCCATCCAGGCCATTCTTGGTGAGGCAAGAGGCAGTGCACCTCTAGCCCAAGCACACTGCACACTGGACCGATCCACTGCTGAGAGCCAGTCGGGACAGACTATGATCGCCGCTGCTCCCTCAGTGCTGGGTCCTTTCTTCCATACCACCCTGACGCCTGCCCTGAAGCCCAAACTGCATGCCCAGAGTCCCCTCCCCCCAGCCTGCCCACCCCTGTCACCTTACTTGTCCTTCCAGTGGCTGTCCGCACAACCATACCCCTCCTGTAAGCACTCCAGGTCCAGCCAAAGGGCATCCCCAACATTCAACCTGTGATCCTGTCCGCCCACAACGGACTTCCCACATGCCCCAGGGCAAGTGACTAGAGCTTTGCAAGGTATTGAAGCTAAACACTGCAGCAAAAACCTTGTTATCTTGTCTCACATGAACACAATTTCCATACAAAAACTCTATTTGCAAAGCAAGATTTATTTAATAAGAGGAAGGAGGGACTGCTTCCATGGCCTAGCAGCTAAAGTCCACGACTTGAACATGCCCAGATGCCCAATGATCCGGCTCTAATCCCATCATCTGCACTACCAATCCAGCTCCCTGCTTGATGACGCTGGGAAAGCAAATACAGCCCAAGGCTTTGGGACCCTGGCACCCAGTGGAGACCCAGAACAAGTTTCCTGGTTCCCAGCATACAGATCATGGTCAGCACGTGGCCAATGCAGTCCCACTTGGGGAATAAACATCCGAGGAAGTTCTTCCACTCTGTCTCTCCTCCTCTCTGTATATTAGACGTATTGTAATAAAAAATAAATAAAAACCTACAAAAAAAAAAATAGGACAGAAATCATTGCTGCCCTAGTGGCAAGACGGGCTCCAAGTGAGGAAGAGCCTGAGGAGAATGATGGCAAATAGTGTCCTTATATGTAACCAACTAGGGCAGTATTTCACATAGCCACCCCAAAGGCAGAGAGAAAGAAACTTATTCGCATTAGCAGTAATATCTACCAACAAGGACAGAAAATAGAGTCAGACTTGGGGCTTCCTTCCCCAAAGTTGTGGGGTAGGCAGCCAGTTCATGGTCACCAACTTGGAAACATACCCCCACCCACCAGTGGACACAAGGTCATTTCCCATCTCTGCCCACCTGTGACACTCACCAATCATCCACTGTACCTATGGTGGGGAGTATATGCCATTGTTGTTGGTGACCACTGTCCCACACAATCCCCAAAGACGGCTCCGGATGGGTGCGCTCACCCACTTGGTCACGTCTTCCATTGCTCTGGACGCACTGACACTCTGACGTCTTGGCCTCCCCAGTAACTCTGCTCTCCCCTGGATTCCTGCAGACAATACTATAGACAGGTAGCCCCAGAGCATGACACCGAGCATACCTGCATTTCCACATCTTATAGTTAATTAACATGAGTGGACAGTAAGGATGTTAATTCAAACATGCTTTATATACTTGTGTCACTAGTTCATAATTCCCAGGAGAGATGCGACTATCATTAATGGAATGTGACAGAGAAGCCAGGGAACTGAGAATGGCTGCAGCCTTGGTAAGTGTGTCCCAGGCTGTTTGCTGTGGTGTCTCTTAAGATAACTAAATAGTTGGTGAAACTGTGACATAACAGGTCTTCTCTTATCAGAACAGACTTCAAGGGTAAAGACCAATTCTGTCTCTCAGGGTTTCCATTCAGACTGTTTGTCCACATGATTGGCTTTGTTAATTCTTCTAAGTCCTGGCATCACCACACTTTGTTAAAACAAAAGCACCTTAAAACACCCTAGACTTGTCTGGCATGAACTTGCTTGCGCCCCACAACACCATCTGGATATAAGCTGAAACCTGAAGCGCAGTTCCTTTGACAATGACCCAGAGAAGAGGTTACGTGAGCCACATCTCACTGTTTGATATGGCAACAGCAGTGAGGGATGATTAATCTGCTGATTCTATCCCTGTGATCCTCCCCAAGGAAGGGACCAGGAAGGACATTGGAAACGGGGAATTGCCGCCTGTTCTTTAGACATTTAAAGGATATTTTACCCAGGGACTAGGAGATCCAGTCTGACGCTTCACGAACACAACTCCAGCGCCTCAAGTCCACAACCTCCCTCTGCTTGCCTCCAGGCCCTGGCATGCTAGCCCAGCCTCTCCTTTCATGTGAAGCATGCCTGCCCACCAAGCCTGCTTGTCATTAAGGGAACAGGCCAGCTCAGGTGGTTGTCCCACTGTGTCCCACAGCTACCCGCTGAGACTGTAACAATGCCACTAGAGAAACCTCCACTAAAGTCTCTACAAGCAGGCCCACTAACCCTGCTCACTGCTTGAGGCCTAGCAACCTGTGGACACACTCACACAACACAGTCCATTGCTGCCCTGTTTGCTGCTCGAGGTCTATGCTGGATGCTGGCAGGGACCCCTGCAACACCTGCCACCATCTTACTCTTCAGGGCAAGAGCTCACTCTCCCAGTACCCACAGCACCTCTAGCCATCCCCACCTTGGGTGCTGCAGCAGGCACAGGTCTTCGGGCAGAAAACCATGTGCTTTCTAGCATGCCTGTCATGCCTCCTCAGGCTACTCCTTGGTGACACACTGGCCTGCTACTCCAGGGACAGAAAGGCTTGGCCCAGAAAACAGGCCCCAAAACACATCCCCTCCCACCAACCAGACCTTGTGCTTCCAGGTCAGATTGCCCAGATGTCATTTTCCCGTGCTCGGCCAACCTCCTGGTCAAACACTCCAGGTTTGAAGGCTCTGCAATAAAGCCATCAACCCCTACAGGTCCTGTAGCATGCCTGTCCATCTTCCCCTAGAGCAGAGCATAAGACCGACAATGGCTCAGCCACAACATGCTCCCCGGACCAGCCACCTGACACAACAGTACAACTCAGAACTGGTTGGCTGACTGCTGCTCAAGTCTGCCGACTCCCTTGGCAACTCTGTGCCTCAGGCTATCACCCTGATAACATGCCACTGTTATAAGGCCAGTACAGGTCACTTGGGCCAGCGTACAAAGCACTCCATCCTGCAGGTACCACAGTCTTTCAGAAGCTCCAACCCCCACTTGTCCTGTGCCACTCCTGCCTTTAAGCACCCTTGCCAGTGCCCCTCTATGTGCCAACCACCCACAAGACTGCTCCAGGGTCAGGGCCAACATCCCCTGTACCTGGTCAGCACACCCTTCGACCATCTGCTTTAAAGAGCCCACACAGGCCCTTCCAGCATCCACACACATCCCGAGCACACATGCCCAGGGGGGGGGGGAGCCCACTTGCAAATGCAGAACCAGATTAACTTGATGGCAATCCTAGGAGGCCCAAACGCACTGCTTGCCTCCCAGTGCCGCCACGGTTGCTCATGCCAGCCATGCCGTCCTACCACCACCACCACTGCCCTAGCACTCAATGTCATCTGCTACATCACCAAGGCCCAAAATCCTGCAGCCCAGCACAACTAGCCAGCCTGGACTCTGCCTCACAGCAGCTTCCCCCAGTGCCAGCCACAGTCACCAGTCAGCCACCCGCACACCCCAAAAGACCTTTGGGCTAACCTGCTGCTTCCCTTGTGCGCATGTTGCACAGCCAATCATTCCAGCAGAACCACTATTAGGCCAGGCCACTGGCTGAAATTGCCAAGACAGGATATCTAGCCTCCACAGCCCGTGGCCGTGGGCACTGTTAAGGAGCAAAGGCATTTTGTTCAATGCCCCCTCTGCCCTTTGACCGGCAGCTGCCCACTCCTCAGGGCAAGGAAAAATCACCTCCTCCACTTTAGCCCCACATACCCAGACAGCCACTGCAAGCACTCCCAGGGCCAGGCGCCTTGCTAGACACCAGCTTATTTGCTCCAGGGGCCAAACCTGTTCCATTGGTGCCTTCACCAGCCACCAGCACCCAGGCCATCCACTCCAAGACTGGGAACATGGCTAAGGTCCCCTTCACGTGATAGCCTGCCCAATGCCCTGAAGCCGCTGCCCATCCTCCAGGACAGGCAGAATTGGCAGTGACTACAGTGGTCTGCTTTAGACCACCACTCCTGACTGCCACTCCAGAGCCAGCTCTGTTCACACTATGCCCACCCATGCATCTCCTACTTCCACCATACCTGGCACTCCAAGGCCAAGTTGGAGAATGGGTGCTTCCAGTGGTCAAATCCTGCTTCCAGCCCCTGACTCTGGGATCAGGGGCTAGAGTCTTCCAGGGCCCATGTTGCTTTCCTCCATCCTCGCCCCATCTCCTATTCCCCACCCACCAGCTGTCTGGGCTTTGACCTTCCAGAGGTAGATCCACCTTCCCTGTGGGTAGTTCCCTCTGTTTTTGCTCCATGGCCCCAGCCTTGCTGTCTCGATGCGTGGCTAGACGCACAGACTCGTCACCCTTACTCTGTTGCTGCTTGCAAGATGGACTGCTGGTACCATTTCCTGCATCACTTCATCCCACAGCCTGCTGTGACCCAGCATAGGGTTTGACCCAGGGCCAGCTGCACACTGCTCTCTGCCTGTCTCAGCCCATGCTGATGGGCACCTACACCATTGTGGAGGTCACAGTACAAGCAACAAGGGGCCCTCCAATGAAGGCATGGCAGATTGACTGATTTGAAAGGCATGATAACAGAGGGAAAGAGATCTTCCATCAGCTGGTTAATCAACTGCTTCAAAAACTTGGGGGAATTACACTGAAGTGTTGAGGCCATTATCATCATCAACAAAGAGAGATTGTTTACAAAAAGTCTTAGTCAGTTAAAAAAAAGATCAAATGATATGTTAAGATTCCAGAAAAACTTTTTTTTTAAGGTTTATTTATTTATTGGAAAGTCAGACATACAAAGAGGAAGAGAGACAGAGAGGAAGATCTTTCCTCCGATGATTCACTCCCCAAGTGAGCGCAACGGCTGATGCTATGCCGATCCAAAGCCAGGATCCAGGAACTTCTTCCAGGTATCCCACATGGGTGCAAGGTCCCAAAGCTTTGGGCCATCCTCAACTGCTTTCCCAGGCCACAGGCAGAGAGCTGGATGGAAAGTGGAACTGCCGGAAATAGAACCGGTGCCCATATGGGATCCCAGCACGTTCAAAGCGAGGACCTTAGCCACTAGGCCACACTGCCAGGCCCAAGATTCCAGAAAATCTTAATAGTGGAATAAACAAGATCAAACTGACTGACAGTAAAGACCCTGAATCAAAGACACCAGCTTGGACCCAGCACAACAGCCTAGTGGCTAAATCCTAGCCTGGCATGCCTGGGATTCAATATGGGTACCTGTTTGTGTGTCAGCAGCTCTACTTACCTTCCAACTTCCTGCTTGTGGCCTGAGAAAATGATACTGATTGGGCAAAAACTTTGAAACACTGCATGCATGCGGGCAACCTGGAAGAGGCTCCTGGCTCCTGGCTTCAGTTTGGCTCAGCTTTGGCTGTGGCTGCCACTTGGGGAGTGATCTGGTGGATGGGGGATATTTATCTCTCTCTTCTTTCTTTAGATCTGACTTTACAATAAAAACAAAACAAAATCTGTAATGTCACTAATAGTCTCCCTTAACACACACACACACACACACACATTCTCTCTCAACCTCTCTACAAAAATATGTATATTTAGTAGAGAGTCTGTCAGATAAGAAAACACTTCTATCCAAAAGGCTCAAAATGCAATGGAAGAACAGTTACGTATGTTTCTTCCTTGTGGTAGATGTGAACATCACAAAGATCCAGACTAGGCAGCACCAAGTGGCCCATCAGGCTCTATGTTGGCACTTCTTCACTGGCACAGCACTACCCACCATTACAGGAGACTTTAAGGGAAGTTCTAATACAACAGCTTCTATAGAATCCCTCTGAGCCTTTAATAATACTCCACCAGCCTCACCACCACAGTTGGTGTGCTCCTCTAAGTCAATTCCTCAAGGTTGACTACTAAGCTGCAGCATCTTCTTAAGGCCATTATATGCCACAGCAAGAAAGAGATGATTGTACTGGAGAGAATCTCAGACTGTGGCAAATCTCTTCATCAGCAAAGTATCTGATGTTACAATACACTGCACTCGAGGCAGGCACCAGGCTCCACTCCCTCAGTGAAGAAAGCTGCAATCTAAGAACTTCTCAGCTGCACACTCTAAGGCCTGAAGTTAACAAAACACAAGCAAACCACACTCCTGAAACTGGTTAAAGAGGAGACAGCAGACAACTACTTAACAGGGCCACTGCTGCCATAGGGCTTCTGTAAGAAGTTTGAGAGGGAGGTCTTGGCATATTTGCTTTTGTCAACCTATTTTTTTTTAAACTTCTGCATGTGCAGAATAAATGAGGTTTCACTTCCTTCTGCTGTAGAGAACAACTAGACAAAGAAAGGGACAAAGGTTTCAGTAAGGCACTCTTAGGTTAAATTCCCAGATCTAATTATGTACAAGCTGAGTACATTGTTTAGTTTACTAGGCAATTCGATTTCTTTAACTGTAAGTTAGGGATATCATCAAATACGTAATGTGGTTATGGGCAGGGTTAATGAGATTATACAAACAGAGTGTTTGGCTTGCAGCTTGATTTAAACTGAATCCCTTTTCATCTAATTTATTATTTCTGCTTCCAGGGACAGGCACTGTGGCACACCACATAGAGCTGTTTGCTGCAGGTGGCACCCACATCCCATATGAGCACTGGTTCAAGTCCTGGATGGTCTACATCTGATGCAGCTCTCTGCTGCTGTGCCTGAGAAAGCAGTGGAGAATGGTCAAGAGCTTGCACCCATGTGGAAGGCTCAGAAGAAGCTCCTGAATTTTGGTGCTGAACCAGCATTATTTCAGCCATTGCAGCTTTTTGGAATGGTGAGTGAACTAACACATGGCAGACCCCTTTCTTTATCAGTCCCTGTTATTCCACATACAAAAATAAATTTACAAAATAACAAAATAACAAATAACTAACTAAATAAACACATTTAAAAGCTCAGGACTCCCCAGCACAGTGGCCTCGCAGCAGGAGTCCTCGCCTTGAACATGCCAGGATCCCATAGGAATGAGGGTTCTAATCTTGGCGGCAGTGGAGGACAGCCCAAAGCCTTGGAATCCTGCACCCATGTGGGAGAGCCAGAAGAAGCTCTAGCTCCTGGGTAAGGTTGGCTCAGCTCCTGCCATTGCATTTGCTTGGGGAATGAATCATCGGATGGAAGATCTTCGCCTGTCACTGCTCCTCTCTATATTTCTGACTATGCAATAAAAATAAATAAATCTTTTTTTAAAACTCAAATTTTAAACAAAGGACTCTTTTAAAAATGGCAATTGATACACACTTTTTCATCATATCCATTTGCATAAATTTCCAAATCCTGCCTCATGTGTATGCATTTAAAATGCAAAATGAACTGATAGTTATCTTCTTCATAAACAGTGTTGAAGTATCAATCTATGATTTTGTTGACCAGGAGCTAAGGAAAGCAGATTTATTCCAAGGTTTAAAGTCTTAGGGATTATTTCTATTATTTAAGAACTTACCCAACGTGGCTCTAGGATGTGTATGTGGCCAGCTACCTTTTAGAAAGATAGGCTTTTGAAATCTCAAATTTCTTTCTGCATTTCCTGTTTTGTTTGTTATTTGCTTGTTTCTAGTTAACTGTATCATGCTCATATTTCTCCACAGAAA
Source organism: Ochotona curzoniae (assembly GCF_017591425.1). Taxonomy (NCBI): domain Eukaryota; kingdom Metazoa; phylum Chordata; class Mammalia; order Lagomorpha; family Ochotonidae; genus Ochotona; species Ochotona curzoniae. The sequence goes on from NW_024466335.1 coordinate 20,307, forward strand.
CAGAGTAAAAGATTCATCCATTCCACATACAGAAATGGCATCTCCTCTACATGGCAGGCACTCAGGGTTACCAAATGCACAAAAATGAAAGCCTCAGGTGCAGCCAGCTTTTATCATGCCACCTCGTATCTGAATTCCAGAATGTTAGGCATACATTAGTTTTTCAAAAACATGCAAGTGTTGGAAGACTAACTTAGTAAAATTCTACCAAGCCTAGCACGGTAGCCTCGTGGCTCAAGTACTTATCCTGCATGCACCAATTTTGGTTCATGTCCAGGCTGCCCTACTTCCCACCTAGTGCCATGCTTGTGGCCTGGGAAAGCAGTTGAGGATGGACCAAAGCCTTGGGATCTTGCACTTGTTCGGTGATTCGAAAAAGGCTATTAGCTCAGGATCACTTCAGCTTTGGCCTTTGCAGCTACTTGAAGAGTGAACCAGCAGATGGAAGATTTTTATCTCTGTCTCTCCTCCTTTCTGTAAATATAACATTCCTGGAAAAATTTTAAAAATCTTAAAAAAAATTCTCACTACCAAGAACTTACAATTTCATGAGAAATACAAATCTTTAAATACACCTTGAAATGAGCTTACACAAAGTCAAGAAACAAGAAATGTTATCATTTACCTTCATGGTGTGTGACCCAAAAAGTCAGTTGGTCTGTGTCTTAGTTTCCTTCATTTCAACAGTACACACACTCAAAACACCAGTATAATCTCATTGCACTGAAATTATGCAGCCAAAGGAACCCTGGGAAAAGCTGGCTCATGCTGTTAATATTTTCTGCCCGTAAACTCTGAACAAATTTCTTTAAGCATCATTCATCCTCTAATACTTCATTTCCGCAAGAACATACAGTTGCTAACACCATGGCATACTGTGTAAGGCCCCTCTGCAGCACCAGCATTCTATGGGATGCTCCACTTATGATCCAGCTCCTGCTAAGGTACTTGGGAAAGGAGCACATCATGGCCCAAGGACTTGGGGCCCTGCACCCAAGCAGGGGACCTGGAAGCAGTTCTGTGCTCCTGGCTAAGGACCAGCATAGCTATAGCCATTGTGTTGATTTAAATGGGAAGTGAACCATAAGATGGAAGTCTCTCTCCCTCTCTTAGTCTCTCTCTGTAACTCTTGATTTAAATTTTTAAAAAATGATTTTTTGAAAATCAAATATTTTTGGACAGTTCTGTCTTTCACCCATTCCAGCATAGGCTGTAATAAAGAAACTCAATGTAAACTATTTGGGCCCAGCACAGTGCTGACAAAATCTCCACCCTGCATGAGCTGGGATCCCATAAGAGTGCCAGTTTGTTTCCTGGCTGATCCACATCCCTGCCAGATTCCTGCTTGCGGCCTGGGAAAGCAGAAAAGGGGGAACCAAACCCTTGGAACACTGCACCAACAGGGGAGTAGAAGAAAAGGCTCCTGGCTTCTCTTTTTCATTGTGCTCACTTGGACAGGGAACCAGGGGACAGAAGATCTTCTTCTCACATATAGAGAGAGGAGGAGACAGAGAATAAGGTATTCTGTCTGCTGGTTCACTCCACAATTGACCACAATGGCTGCAGCAGAGCTGATCTGAAGCCAAGAGCCAATTTTTTAGAAAAAATTTTAAAAAATCTTAAAAAAAAATTCTCCCACTACCAAGAACTTACAATTTCATGAGAAATACAAATCTTTAAATACACCTTGAAATGAGCTTACACAAAGTCAAGAAACAAGAAATGTTATCATTTACCTTCATGGTGTGTGACCCAAAAAGTCAGTTGGTCTGTGTCTTAGTTTCCTTCATTTCAACAGTACACACACTCAAAACACCAGTATAATCTCATTGCACTGAAATTATGCAACCAAAGGAACCCTGGGAAAAGCTGGCTCATGCTGTTAATATTTTCTGCCCGTAAACTCTGAACAAATTTCTTTAAGCATCATTCATCCTCTAATACTTCATTTCCGCAAGAACATACAGTTGCTAACACCATGGCATACTGTGTAAGGCCCCTCTGCAGCACCAGCATTCTATGGGATGCTCCACTTATGATCCAGCTCCTGCTAAGGTACTTGGGAAAGGAGCACATCATGGCCCAAGGACTTGGGGCCCTGCACCCAAGCAGGGGACCTGGAAGCAGTTCTGTGCTCCTGGCTAAGGACCAGCATAGCTATAGCCATTGTGTTGATTTAAATGGGAAGTGAACCATAAGATGGAAGTCTCTCTCCCTCTCTTAGTCTCTCTCTGTAACTCTTGATTTAAATTTTTAAAAAATGATTTTTTGAAAATCAAATATTTTTGGACAGTTCTGTCTTTCACCCATTCCAGCATAGGCTGTAATAAAGAAACTCAATGTAAACTATTTGGGCCCAGCACAGTGCTGACAAAATCTCCACCCTGCATGAGCTGGGATCCCATAAGAGTGCCAGTTTGTTTCCTGGCTGATCCACATCCCTGCCAGATTCCTGCTTGCGGCCTGGGAAAGCAGAAAAGGGGGAACCAAACCCTTGGAACACTGCACCAACAGGGGAGTAGAAGAAAAGGCTCCTGGCTTCTCTTTTTCATTGTGCTCACTTGGACAGGGAACCAGGGGACAGAAGATCTTCTTCTCACATATAGAGAGAGGAGGAGACAGAGAATAAGGTATTCTGTCTGCTGGTTCACTCCACAATTGACCACAATGGCTGCAGCAGAGCTGATCTGAAGCCAAGAGCCAATTTTTTAGTGGCAAGTGAGATATACAGAGAGGAATTGAGTGAGAAAGAGACACAGAAAGAGAGAGATAAAAGAATCTTCCATCCACCGGTTCACTTCTCCAGGAGCTGCAATGGCCGAAGCTGAGCTGATCCAAAGCCAGAAGCCAGAAACTGTTTCCTGGTCTCCATGGGGGTTCAACATTGCAAGGCTTTGTACCATCCTTGACTGCTTCCCAAGGCCATAAGCAGGGAACTGGATGTGAAATCCAGCAGCCAAAGCATAAACTGACACCCATAAGGAATCCTGTTAGTCACTAGGCACCATGCTGGGTCCTAAATAGTAATCTTAAAGAAAAATGAAAATGATTTGAGGAAGCACACAAGGAAATGGTCCACGAGGAGTTAGAGTCAGAGAGTGCCCTGAATGCATTGGGCGAGAGTTCAGCTCCATCTGCCCACCTAGACAGAGACCAGAAAATTTGACAGCAGCAGTTCTCAAAGTTTCCATTACACTGAAAAAAAGAATAAAACTAA
>NW_024466336.1:0-3172 GCF_017591425.1 Ochotona curzoniae
AGGCTGCCCTTGAAACCGTCACAACCCTCTGAGACTCCTCTGTGCAATCACCCAACTCCTGCATGGCAATGAAGCCCTTCCCACTCCTTGATCTCACGACCTCATGCCACCTCCCAGCAACTTAGTGACCTGTCTCCTAGAACCAAGGCATCCACACATCTTCCACACAGCCCCTCCCTCACTGAGTTGAGTCTCTTCATCAACAATTAGCTGTGGGGGACAGTTTCAGCAACATCCTTTTAAGTTTCAAAAAAAGTCAACATGAGAAAAGCAATACCCACTGGTTTTAGAAACACTTGAAAACACATGCACAGGAGTCACTTTTAACATGTTCCGTGTGTGTGTATGTATGTGTGCACATGCTCACATATGCACCTGCTCCAGAAGCAAATTTACATGAAGAATTTAAGTGTAAATAAAATGCCAAAATAATTTACTGTATGTGTATTGTGAACAAAACTTTGCAATTGCTATATTTTAAAATTATTTGAAAGGCAAAATTTCTTCCAACCTCTGTTGTGTTCCATACATGCCCACAATGATCAGGACTACACAAGCCCATGCTGGGAACTGAAAACTACATTCAGGTCTCCCATGTGTGCCATCACTGGTGCCTCCCAGGATCTGAGCAAGAAGCTGGCATTTGGAGCCCAAGAACCTAAGCACTCCACGTGCTGAGATTCATACAGCCCCTGGGTTACACCCCATGGATGACAGATTCCTTGATAGTAAAAAACAATGAAAAGGGACAAGATGAAGCAGGAAAAGTCTCTAAACTCCGACTGCAGAAGCACATTTGACTGAGTCTGTGGCTGCCCCAGGAGAGCACGGATGAAGACGCTGCTGGCAGAATACAGAGGTGTTCTCTGTGAGAGGAAACACCCCCAGGGCATGGTCATGAAAGCAATGCTCCCAGAAATGAAGGGTTGGGTGGCAGCTAATTTAGGCAATAATAATAATAATAACAATAATAATAACAATGATAATAATAACAACAATAATAAAAGCCCTGACAGAAATTGTACAGCAATAGTTCTTAAGGACATTGGGGAAAAATGCTTATGCTGTGACATTAAACCAAAAAAACAAAAAACAAAAATCAGCAGTAGCCAGGATTCAAAACTGTATTTGTATCTGCGACATAAGTTCCACTACACAGTCAAGAGGGAGCATTTCCAGAAAATCACATCAAGGCCAATTGTTAGATGGAGAAATGGAGTACAGGGTGCACAACTTTTATTACCCACATGTTCATACAGTATGAATTTTTTCTCCCGCAAGAATAACACTATTCTTTCTAAACATCAACATCCACTTTGAGGATAGTTTTAGCTTCACAGGAAACTAACAAACATAATGAGGAGTTTTAAGAGACCCCACACTTGGATACCCTTGTTGTTAAAATCTTGTATTTGTCAGAACTAATGGACTCGCATTGATATGTGATGGTAAACTGATAGACTTTAAAATCATGGGATTTTGAAAGTCCTCACTTCAGGATGCTTTCTGGCCAGCATTCCAACAGGACACCATGTGCCCAGTGACTTTCAGTGCCCTGTGGGCTCTCCTACACTGTGACTTCCTCAGATTCCCTGGGTTTTTGATGAGCTTGTTGGTCTTGCAGGGTTCCTCTCAGGTATTTTGTAGGAATTCCCCCTCCATTCTGGCTTCTCCTAATATGTATTTCCTTAAACTCAGTTTGGGGTTCTATTGTGCTGGGAGGTTAAACATGTTGAGGTTTTCACCACATCATATCAAACGCTATATTACTTTTATAATGAAACACACAATGCAGACTATTTTTTGAAAAAAACAAACAAACAAACAAACAAACAAAAAACTCATGCCAGAAAAACTCACAGTGCTTGACCCAGGGTCAGCACCCAAGGAATGACTAGCACAGATTCTTCTTAAAAAAGTATTGTGTAGATAGAAAAATAATATTAAAAAATAAAAATCCTCTAGAGATGACTCAAGCAGAGCTGCAGTTGGGCATGGCTGCAGAGTCAGGGAAGGGAGTGAAGGAGGCAGGCAGTACCTGGTGGGGCCTGGCTGAGGAACAGAGTGTCAAGAGTGATGGGGAACATTCCAGTGCCTGGCTGTGCTGGAGCACTCAGGATTGCTCAGGGCAGGACAGAAATGATCAGTGACACGAGATGAGCAAGTGGGTAAGCAAGGAGCCAGCAAGGGTCTGCCCTAGAGACAGCTCTAATGAGAACACAGAGATGCATTCCAGGCAGAAGGGTAACCCAAAAACGTATCTAGCCTGGAACTGAGATTAGTCCTATCCAAATAAGTCATTCATGGTTAGAGAGGGGCACTGGCAGGCAGTGCAGGGCACCTCGAATTTCAGAGCATGCACCAGCAGGCTTTGTTTAAATATTGACCTTTCAGGGAAGACAGGAGTCTTTGCTTCCACTGGAGGGATTAAGCCAAGTTTGTTGATCTTTAAATAGGCTGTTTTTAATAGGGGTTTCCTTTAGGGCTAATACCTATCTCAGTTTTCTTAATTGGCTGTGTAGAGGGAGGTCACTGTGGGTATCACAGTAAAATAAAGTAATTGCTTTGGAAGAAGCTACATGAAGGTGACATGTGGCACCCAGGTTACAGACTCAAACATGATCTAAGACATCCCCAGTGTGTCTCCCTGCTTTTGGTCCAGTACTAAAATGAATGGGCAGATATACCAGGGCAGAAAATGTAACTCCCAGAAAAAGCCACCTCTTACTCATCATTGGAAAACTTCTACCTATTGCTCAAGACCAAAACAGGCACCAACTCAGTTGATTCTCTGAGCTATCCTCGTAGGGCCACCCTCCTTCTGCTGCCTTTATGAAAAGCTGCAGCTATGATTTTTTTTTGAAAGATTGAATTATTTACCTAAAAGGCAGAGTGGCAGAGAGATAGAAGAGACAGAGAAAGGTACCCCATTTACTGCTGCACTACCCACATTCACAAAGCAGTTATCAAGTGGGCAGGTGGAAGCCAGGAGCAGGGAACTCCTTCTAGGCCTCCCACATGGGTAACATAGGCTCAAACACTTGGGTCAAATCCTCCACTGCCTTCTCAGGCACATTAGCAAGAAACTGGATCAGAAGCACAGCAGCTGGAACTCTAACCTGCACTCCAATATGGGATGCCAACACAAGTTGGTGCCTAACCTCTTGTGCTC
>NW_024466337.1:0-37209 GCF_017591425.1 Ochotona curzoniae
GTGTGAGCAGGTTTATTTGGGCCCAGAGTGACGCTGCTTATGTGGTGCAGTTTTGTTCTGACGTGCCTTGGGGATCTGAGACAGCCCCCATTTGAGTTGCACGAATTGATGGTTGACGGAATTATGAACATGTGGTAGATGGTGGGTGCTGCTGAGCACTCATAGCTGAGTCCAGAGCCTGATTGCCGAGGGTAAAGCATGCCAGGTGGTGTACGTGAATCTTTGGAAGTCCTCAGCAAGACTGCTGCCCAAACAGGACTCCCTGAATGGCCTTTGGAGCAGGGGTGGCTGGCACAGCAGAGAGAGCCATAGTGAGAGGCTGGGCTGAGGCCTGGGGAGGAAGGAGTGAGGGAAGCCTCCAGAGAAGAGTCAGACAGGATTCCAGGCTCCAGATAGTCAGACATGACTGGAGGGCCCCAAACTCTGACTGCCTTAGTGGCCCGTCTCCTGACTCCTGAGGTGGAGGGCTGACAGGGGTGGGGGAGGGGAAAGATGGGGAGGAAGAGAGAGACAAAGAATAAATGTGAGTGTGTGTTCGGTGGGGTAGTGTGTTCCGGCTGAGCCTCTCTCCCAAACGCCAGAATATGCCCTCACACAGAAACAGGGAGTCACCCACCGAAGCGTCCTGTGTCTCTGGCCTCTTGTCACTGACTCGGGGTCACGTGACGCTCTGGGCAGCAGAAGTGGCACTTGAACCTTCTTTTGCTCTCCTTCCTGAGGATCTGATCTTGTGGTCCTGGATGTGGCTTTAAGTAGCTAAATTGTTTGGCTTCCACCAACCAGGCCTCTCTGTTGACCCAGACTCTTGCTCACCGGACTGGGCCCACACATAGCCACTCTTTTCATTGGTTCCTCAAATTCTTTCTTCTCATGGCTTCATTTCCTCTGCGCTGTCTGCTGTCCACCTCCCCCAGGACACAACTGCTCAATTCCTGCCACTCCCTTCTTCTGTTCCTCTCTTCTTCTGTTCTATCCCTTTACGCCCTTGCCCAATCTTAGCTTCATCCCTGCCTCCCCAACAAGACAGCCCTGTTCTCTACATAGGTGGCAGTGGAGAAACACTCCTTCTCCTCACCATATTTAGTAAATGACGACATGGTTGATCAGGGTAGTTATGATCGAGGCACATGTAAAGAATATCCCAGTAAAATAACAGCACATGACTAAATCAATTTTAAAAAAAGCAAAGCTGCTGGGATGACCGGACCAAATTACCGCCCATTCCTACTAACGTTGAATGGACATGGTGTAAACTTATCAATCAAATACCACAGATTCATTGACCAGATTTAAAAAAAAAAAAAAAAAAAACATCTATTTCCTGCCTAGAGGAGACACATCTCACCAACAAAGATCAGCGGAAGTTACATCCCATGGGCTTTTATGTTTTTTGTTCATTTCATCCCTTCCAAACTCTTTCTTCTCATTCAATTCTTCATTGACTCCTAGAACATAGAATAGCATTTCTCTTTTCAGTAGGTTCTTGAGTGGCTTTTACCTTCCTTCAGTGACACATTAGTCATTCTCTAGTATGTTCTTTAATCTGATGTTTCAAGGACCTGGTGTTATAATATCCCTTTCAACACTGTTTCTGGTACATTTCATATGCATTGATGTTCATATTACCAAATGAATATACAAATTCTACACAATTCCCTTCAAAATACGAAGAATATTCTTCATAGATCTGGAAAAAAAAATGATGCAGAAGTTTCATCTGGAAGCACTAGTGACCACGAATATTTAAGTAATCCTGAATAATAAGACCCTAGCTGTAAGGATCACAATCCTAAACCTTAGTATATGTTATAGCATAGTAATAATCAAAACAGCTTGTAACTAGCACAGAAACACAAAAGAAGAATAATGAAGCAAAATAAAATCTCCAGAAGGGAGCCCACACATGCACAACCAACCAGTTTTTCACAAGAGAACAGGAAACTCTCCTAGAAAGAAAGAACTCTTCAACAAATGTTTTTGGGCAACAGGATAGCAGCCCAATGATGTAAGAAACAAGACTCCTACCTTTCCCCACACACAAAGATCAAGTCTAAATTGATAAATAATCTAAATCTACAACAAGAAACTATTAAACTATTAGAGTAAGCTGTGAGCAATACGTTACAAGCTTTAGGTGTATGCCAACTTCCTAGAAAACCTGTCAAAAGCAAGGCAAGATGAAAATAAATAAATGGAACTACATCAAACTAAGAAGCTTCTGCACAGCAAAGAATAAAAAAAAAGAAAGAAAGAAAAATTGCAACCACAGAGTTGGAGAAAATCTTTACGCATTACACAATAGAGAGGGGCTAATATCCATTATATACAAAGAACATCAAAAAGCCATAACCACAAATCAAACCAGGTAAGCAATGGTCAGAGGTGGCCTGGCGCAGAATCCTAGTGGTTAAAGTCCTTTTCTTGCATGCTGAGGGATGCCATAATGGTGCCTTTTAAATCCCAGTAGCCCCGCTTGCCATTCAGCTCACTGATTGTGGTACCACAAAGCGGTCTAGCATTACCCAAAATCTGGGGATGCTGCACTCACATGGGAGACCTGAAAGAGTCTCTAGACTGCTGGCTTTGGATATGCACAGCTCAGGCCTTTGCAGCTGCTTGGTGGAATGAATTAATGGGCTGAAGATCTTCCTCTTTGTCTCTCCTGAATATCCGATAAAAAATAATATAAATCTTAAAAGAAAAAAAAAAAGAAGAAGAAGAAATGGGAGAAGCAATGAGCAATTTTCAAAGAAAAAAATCCAAATGGCTAACAGACATGAAAAACTGCTGACGTTCCGTAAGGGAAAATCAAATAAAAACAACACTGAGGTTCCACTTAACTCCAATGAGAATGGTCCACATACAGAAAACTGCCAACAACATCTGGTGGCAAGGATGTGTGGGGGAAAAGAACACTGGTCCACTTCTGGTGGAATTGCACACTGGTTTAGCCACTGTGGAAGTCAGTATGGGGAATATTCAAGCAGTTGAAACTTGACCTGCCATATGACCCAGCAATCCCACTGCTGGGAATATATCCAAAAGATCTGATACATACACAAGAGAAAACAACTTGCAACCCTGTATTCATTGTACCACAATCAACAATTGTAAAACTATGAACACAACCTAGATGCCCATTGAAAGAGGACTGGATAAAGAATTTGTGGTACATCTACTTTAGGAAATACTGTTCAGCTATCAAAAAGAATGAATTTCTATCATTTGATTCCAGATGAACCCAACTGTAGACCATTATGCTAAGCGAAATGAGTCAGTCACAAAAGGACAGATGTTATCTGTTGTACTATAAAACAACTTCCATTGAAAACACAAAAGAAAAAAAAATAAAGGAGAATAAGTACATATGTATAACCCCACAAACAAAAGATGTAATGAAGACCAGGGTATCAGGAATCAAAGAATATCACCAGAATGCATGAAGGTAGACTCCCATTTAATTTCAAGATATACCTAAACAACACAAAACTAGAATCTACTATTGCCTATACCAACAGTGTCATGACCCATATAAAGAGCAGAGATTTGGAACCATTGCTCTTTCACCTTTAATTTCTGTAGCAGAATGATGGACTTATGACTGTTGATGAAGTACTACCAACTGCAATACTAGATGGGAAATCAGTAGTGGGGGTGGGTTTAGGAGAGGGGATGGGAAACCCCAGAGCCTATGGAACTGTGTCATAAAATAATAAATAAATAAATAAATAAATAAACAAACAAACACAAAAATAAACTTTGAAAATACCATATTACCTAAGTGTAGTTCTTGACATTAAAAAGCATTGTAAAGGGAATGTTTTCTTTTAGTTCAAAGGCCACAGTAAACATCTAGCTGTTAACTTTGAGGATTGTGGTATGCATGTATTTTTGAGACATAAATGATAACCTGCACAAGAGAATCACCTATAGAAATGTTTTCAAACTCTCAGAAATTGTACAGTAAAGTCACTGGGAATTCTGATTCAGTTTTACAGGGATAGAACCCAAGGTTCTAAATGTTTTCTAGCCCCAATAAGGGTGGGATGTTATTATGCAGACTTTAAATTTGACTCTCAAGAATGCAAATCTGAAGGTTTTATTGAAAAGGCGGGCATTGCCCCTTCATTTGCACAATTCTTGTTATTATGTCTTGGGTAGAGATAGAGGCTATACATTTGTAACAAACCTCCTTGTGATCTAGTTATTCTTTGATGACTTGCCTTGAAAAATCCTGGATATCATGTGTAAAGTTCCCTTTAATTGTGTGCTGGTGGCAGGATGCTTTCTTGTTTGTAATCTTTTTGATGATGACAAGCGTCCGTACAGTTCTGTATGTTTTTATTTAGTTCCATTTGACTCTTAGGGTTGTCAGTTGACCATTTGAGGAAGCAGCCATTCAGAAATATGCCCAGACTCCAAAAACATAGTGATTTCCAAGCACAAATGACTTTGGAGGATACTGTGCTTCCTGAATGTTGAATTTACCTTTCAAGACTTCAGTTACCTGTGTTACCTGTTCCTTAAAAAATGTTATAAATTTCTAGAAGTATCAGAAAGACCAGTCAATTACATTAAGATTGCAAGTTTTGCCCTGCTTGTCATTGAATGTTTTTTGGAAAGTTACATAAGTATTCTGGAAACTTAACTTTTGGCAAGATTTATTTTATTCAGATTCAAATTTTTAAATTTTGAAATCAATTTTTTAAATTAATTATGATAGGACTTAACTAGCTAAAATAATTAGCTAGACAAGTTACTTTCTTTCAACAGATAATAAATTCAGCAAGTCCATGTGCATACAGACCTCTTTTATGAAAGTTTATCTTCAGATTTGAGGAAGCTACAAGCCCAGTTGTCTGTGCTTAAAGAAAAATGGCTTGCAGAGGAGGCTGTGAGGTTGATTCACAAGTGTAATGACTCTGAATATTATAATATCTTGGAAAGTATGAGTGTAATGACTCTGAATATTATAATATCTTGGAAAGTATGTGGTAATAAACTGTTTCGTTAGATCTCTCAGGTATTTGATTCCTAAGCTCAAAAACAAGTGAACACTCGTAATGATTTTTTTTGCAGTTAAGGCTTCTGGTTTCTTATGTTTTTACATTTGTTGTTAATATCAGATGAATTTTTGTTTGTTTGTTTAACATTGCCTTATATTATTGAAGCCTTTTTTTTCCCCTTTTGTACCCTTTTGTCTTGTACATGCATTACATACTCAAAAGTGATTCTATATTGAACTTAAATATCTTGACCAAAAAGACTCACTTGAAATGGGATCATCGTATAACTTTGTTTTGCCTGATGTGAGGCCCATTGGAGAAGCATACCTTTAGTAAGTCTGTGCATGTATTTTGAATTGATTCAGTTGTTCCAGAGTATTCCTAAGGTTAAACACTGAGTTTTTACATGAGTCTTTAAATATTAATAAAGTATTTATTTCTTTATTTATTTATTCATGTGGTTCTTTTAAAGGTAGAGGCAGAATAAGAGATCACAGACCAGGCTGTGATTTGCTATCTACGGACTCAATTCCCAACTGGCCACTGGGGGATGGGCCAGATCAAAGGCTGGAACTCTAGCCATGTCTCCCTTTGTTTTCCAGTCACATCAGCAGGGACCTGAATATGCAGTGAAGGAACCAGGATTCCAGCCCTATAGGATGCCTGCACAGCAGGCCGCAGCTTAACTTGCAGTGCAGCTCAGTTGCTAGGTGGCATGAGGTAGAGTTTAAGTTTGGTGGTGGGGGGGTTTGCATTTAAACTAAGCTGGGCTTGTGTGAATTCCAATTTAAATACTGCTTATGTAGATTCATATATTTTTTTAATTATACAAAGTGTTTTGTATTAAAATAGGAGCTACACATATGATCCTAAAGTCAAATACTCTTGAGGTTTAGAAATACGTGGATCTCATTCTTAGGCTCAGTACCAGTGCTCCTTAATGTAAACCATTAGGCAATAAGTAAGTGTATAATAGGCTCTAAGTCTTTGTGACTGTTATTACACAGATGGCAACATCATTCTCTTTAAGATTTATTTATTTATCTATCCATATATTTATTTATTGAAAAGGAGGAATTATAGAGAGAAGGAGAGACACAGAGAGGAAGATCTTCAATCTACAGGCTCACCTCCAAATGGCTGTAATGGCTCCATTGTTTATTTATTTATTTATTTATTTATTTATGTATTTATTAATTCATTTATTTATTTATTTTTCCTTTCCCAGGCCTCAAACAGGGAGCTGGATGGGAAATGGAGCAGCCAGGACTTGAACACCAGGGAAGCTGGTTCTTGAAGACACAGGATTAGTCTGCATTACCAGGGTGCGGTCCCTTTAAGTAGTTCCTTAAGCATTCTGGAGTATATTGGAAAAGATACCAAGATGTGTCTCTCTTTCAACAGCAGTGTTATTTTGAAGCAAGACAGATTTTTTTCTGGACAAAGTATTGCTTCAAAAATTTGGAAATGTAGACAGCTGTGAGTGTCGATAGTTGGTATTAGGCATAATATTCCGAGCCTCCTTCAAACATTGTGTTAATACTTTTGAAGTTGCTGCCAAGCAATGCAATGTACTTTGCATTTTTTTAGCTGAATGCTATGGGAGACAGGAAGGAGCTTATTTTGAAGTCAGCTTCAAGTTATTCTTTATGCTTGAGGAGAAGGCGCCATTTCAGATCTCCTGCAAGAGGCAGCATCAGGGTTGCTCTGGGACTATGCCTGCTTTTGTATGGGATTTAGGATGGGGGGGGGTGATATGAGTATTTTTGTAATGGCATGGTAGGCAAAGGACTATTGACAAAAAGACTGAGCTTTCACTTTGCGATATACTGAGCTAAGTCCTCCAGTTAGACTGTCTGTGTGCCCAGTCTGACACTGCTGAGCATAAGAACACAGCCCATTTGTCCTACGTGATAACACGGTGTAGTCTACTGTTAATATTTTTGTGAGAGGCCATGGATCTGTGCTGGGCACCTGCATGGGGACCCAACAGGAAAACAGTACATAATTTAAAAACAATTAATTGGTAATGGGTCTTGTTTCCAGGTCCAGCTGTCAACAACTTGTCAGGCAGTGAGAAATGGACTAGGCTGTAGGCAATTCAGTTGTTCTCGGTTGCCAGCTCCTGTTTTCATAAATGGTGTCTAATTGAGTTGGTTCTTATTCTCAGCTGCTCTTGTTCTGGGAGCTGCCTGAGTTTCAAGGAAAACTGGTTACTTCGCACTGCTCTATGATCTTGGCTCCTAGAAATGTTGTGTTTCTTGAGTGGGCACTGTCAGTGCTGGAGGGCTGTGTGAGGTGAGCAAGTGTAGGAAACCTCCCAGTGGTCCTTGGTGGAGGATGCATTCATCTGCTTTTCATTATTATATTAGTCCGCAAAGTAGAAAATTCCATATAGTGAATGAGCTGTGTTGTTCATTTTTCTGTCATGTGACCATGGAAAAAAGCTGCATGGTTTTATTTTGGGATTAAGTTTCCTTTTGAAGAGAAAGTTCTGATTAGTAACTGATAAGGACTATGCATTATTTGAATTCAAGTTGAACAATAATTTTCATGGGCAGTAAGCAGAAGAGGAACATTTCAAATGCATGTTTTCCTAAGTATGAGTAATTTTATCATGAGAAGGTGACAACTTGCATTCTTAGTAGTTTGATTATTGAACTTTGGCTGTCAAGTTGTGGTTGTCCATTTTTCTTTATCTCATTAATGTTTTGAAACAGTAGGATTTGTAGAATCAATCCTGTGGAATTTCAAATCGAGCATATGTAATACCTCCTTTTTTTGGGTATTGAGTTGGATAACAGTATAGGACCTAATTGTTAAGGCAAAACTTGACAAATTTCTGCACAATTTTAATTCTTTGGGTATTGCACATTTTTTTTTTCCTTTTCAAAATAAGGGTCCCTTTGTTCTGCAAATCAAAGCAGCATAATGCATGGAAAATCAAGTCTTTGCAATTAAATAACTGTGTCATGGACTATGAAATCATTCTGATTGGATCATGGTGTGCTGCGCTCATAACTGTATTGTACATGTATCTTGATTCTCAGTGAATTGTGACACTTGCTCATCCTTTCTTTTTGATTCAGAGAATGGACACTGTGCTGACCCTACAGCAATGCACGCTGCTACTCACCATGAGCGTGTTGACATTTGAAAGTTGCCTTTGAAGCAAAATCTGGATGTAGAGGCAGAGGTGACTAAACTGAGCTTGGAAAATATTTTAGGTAAACTGTTACACCCTGAGAACTTACATGTGAGATGAACTTTCATTCTTGATGTTTATCTAGTGCTCTTGTGATTGCAAGTACATTTGATAGAAGACAGCTTGTTTGTGTGTGACCCCTGGGTAGTGTAGGCATAGGCCTTGGAGAAGATATGAGTCGAGTTTCCTGCTCCTGTGGTAGAGGTGCCTTGTTATTGGAAACCCTGTGGGGTCCACTCAAGAATGTCCCCAGGGTAGTTGAGCAGTGGGGAGTGTGGAGCTCCTGGCCAGGTGTTTCATGGTAACTGTGCTTTCTTCATTTTTGTTTTTGAGTTAGCACTTGTGTCATCTTACCTTTTTCACTTAATGTGGGTCTTTGAAGAATTACAGTGTGTTTATGATTGTATTGTTTGTATATAGTATGCATTTAACATTTTCGGAAACGAAATATATCTTGCAGTGTTATGAAACATACATCAGTATCTCATCTTATTCTAGTACAATATAAAGTAGCAAATTGTTTAGAAAAATGATTGTAGACTAGACAGAATGTTTGCTGATTGAATTTAAAAAAAAAAAAAAAGAAAGAAAGAAAGAAAGAACACTTTGTTCTCAGTGAGCTGAATAAGGACTTGTTCCTGAAGGTTAACATTGTGGAATAGTCTGTTACTTGTAAATATTTTGAAGATTCGTATTGAAAAGAAAAGCCTTTTCTTAACATTTTTACTTTTTACCTGATTTTTCTGAGTTGTTGTGTAGCCACTAAAAAGCCTGTGTTGGAGAGATAAAAAAAAGTCATTTTTGTTGAATTTGTTTGCCCAGAAAGAAGTTGAATTTTAAGCTGATACATTCTACATCTGTTAATTACATGATATGTTATTACTGTTGTTTTCTGTGAATGGTATGATATGGTTGAATTTTGGTTTATAGTGGTAATGTTTTAACATCTTTATTTTTGTGAAAGGTAGAGCGAGTGAGAGGGCCAGGCCGGGACAGAGATTTGACGTGTGTTGGTCTCTTCTCTGATCCCTGCAGGACTGGGTCAAGCCACAGTCAGGTACCTGGAACTCCACTGGAGTCTCTCTCATGGCTTGTAGGGATGCAAGTACCTCAAGCGCCACCTGCTGCCTTCCAGGTGCATTAGCAGGCATCTGTCCTGAAGGCAGAGTGGGTGGAAGTCACAGCAGTCACCTGATCTGTGTGCAGGTATCACAGGCTGCAGATTTAATCTGCACAGTGAGGCTGATCATGTGGTAACAATGTATTTTTTATTTCTCTCTCTCTCTCTCTCTGTTTTTAAATAAAAGAGTTATTTTGGGTCCTGGGCACTAGCTTAGTGGCTAAAGTCCTCACTTTGCATGGACCAGGATCCCCATCTGTGTGCCAGTTTATATCTCAGCTGCTTCACTTCCTGTCCGGATCCCTGCTTGTGGCCTGGGAAAGTGGTGAAGTCTTTGCCCATGTGAGAGATCTGGAGGAGGTCCTGATTTCTGGCTTTGGATGAGCTCAGCTCCTGCTGTTGCGGCCACCTGGGGAGTGTAAAATCTGACTTTCTAATGATGCCAGACTCTCTGATATTGTCCAAGCCCACAGTGTCGGGAAACACCTCAGTAACAGTATGTTGAACTTATGACTGTTCACAATGGACCACCAATTGTAAAACTAGAGGGGAAATCAATGTGGGGAGTGGAACTTGGGGAGAGAGATAGGAATTTGCAGAGCCTATGGAGCTATATCATACAACAATAATGCAAAATGATAAGGATAGCTTTATTTTAGAAGATATTATCTATTACAAAGGAAAAGATAGAGGGAAGAGGAAAAGAGAGATGGATCTTCATCTGCTGGTTCAGTCCCTCAGTGATTGCACCTGCTGGGGCTGGGAGAGGTTGTAGCCAGGAGCAGAGTCTCCCACATGGATGCAGAGTTCTAGGTACTTGGGCCACCTTGTGCCGCTTTCCCAAGCACGCTAGTAGGCAGACTAATCCGAAATGGGGCAGCTGTGACATGAACCCTCTGGGATGCTTTCCTCATAGGTGGCCGCTTTACATGCTGTACCACGATGCCAGCCCCAGTGTAGTCAGTGTTGCATCCTTCTTGGTTGTGAATGTAAGATCCCAATGTGTATTGTAAGGTTTTCTATTTGGACAATGAGAGAAGGACAACGTTTAGTGTTGTGTAAATGGGAAACACACACTTTATTTGGTTAGTATTTGTTTGATTTGAGGGAATGAAATAAAATTCCTTCAAAATGACTTCAGTCTCATTTCCATTCAAATGCTTGTAGTTAATAAGGAAGTTAACTGCTTTTAAATCCACTCATAAAAGTAATATGAAAAAGACACTGGAAAACGATATGTTTTCCACCACATCTCTTGAAAAAGCCCTCCGTTTTGGCTGTAAACTTAGTGCCTCAGTCTGGTCCTGTAGGATTGTGTGTGTGTGTGTGTGTGTGTGTGTGTGTGTGTGTGTGTGTGTGTGTGTTTAGAGATGTCATCAATATGAGAAGCTCTGCGGGAGGATGGTACAACTCTTGATTTGGGATCAAACTGGATACTGCTTTGCAAAAGTGGATTTTGTTTTTTAGTTTTTCCATTGAACTGAAAGATAACTTATTAGCTACCTCTGGGTGGAGTGAAGCTGAATATGCCAGATGTTGTGTAAACTGTACCTGCTAAGTAGAGAGCTGTGAAGTCTGTAAATAGATAGTTGAAAAACTTTATGGAGAAATTATTTTAAAGAGAAGTTTTTCTTTGTCCAAACATTGAAATGCACACATAAGTTTTTTCGTAATATTCATTTCCTGTAAACTTGTTGATGAATCATTATACTTGGAAAGATTTCCCACTAACCTCATTTAAAATTCCATTCTGTATTTTGTTTCTTTGTGTGGTTTTTTACAATTTTTTTTCTTTATTGAAATGCAGAGTGTCAGACACAGAGAGAGAAAGGTGAAGAGATGAAGAGGTGTCTCCCAACTGCTTGTTCACTCACCAAATGCCTGGAAAAGCCAGAAATGCCTGAGGCCAAAGCCTGGAGCCTGAAAGGCCCTATGGGTGTTGTGCACGGGTAACAGGGACTCCAATCCCTGCAGCATCATCATCTGTTGTTTGCCAAGTACAGAAGGTTGAAGCTGGACTGGAAGTAGAAGCAGGTCTCAAACCCACACAGTTACACGGGGTAAGTAAGTCCCATGCATAGCTCAAGCTGCCGTGCTACAATGCTCGCCTGTTTTCTGTTTTCAAACCAAAATGGGAGGATGGAATTTTTTTCCCCAAAGATATATTTATTTTCATTGCAAAGTCAGATATACAGAGAAGAAGATCTTTCGTCCAATGATCCACTCCCCAAATGACCTCAACAGCCGATCCTGTGCTGATCCAAAGCCAGGATCCTGGAACTTCTTCCAAGTCTCCCATTCAGGTGCAGGATCTTAAGGCTTTGGGCCATTCTCGACTGCTTTTTCAGGCCACAAGCAAGGAGCTGGATGGGAAGTGGAGCTACTGGGATTAGAACAGGTGTCCATATGGGATCCTGGTGCATTCAAGGTGAGGACTTGAGCTGCTAGGCCACCACACTGAGCCCACAGATGGCATTTATTAAAAACAAAACAAAACAAAACAATGAAACAGTGGAATAGGAAAAGAACGATCTATACATCAGGTTAACTTTGTAAAAATGATAATTTTGTAACTCAAGAGCCAGTGTTGTGGGAAATTGGGTAAAGGCTGCTGCCTGCACAGCCAGCATTCCATATGGGCTCTGATTGGAATCCAACTGTTCCACGTGTAATGCAGTCCTCTGCTGATGTGTTTGAGAAGCCAGTGGAGGGTGTCCTGAGTGCTGAGTCCTTTGCACCCCTGTGGTGCACCTGGATGAATCTTTCGGTTTGGGTGAGGCCCTGTCTGGTTCATTGGGATTATCTGGGGAGTAAACCAAGTGAGGGAAGACCTCTGCCTCTTTTCTCTCTCCCCTGCTCTGTGGCTCTGACTTTCAAATAAATACAAATCAACCAATAAAAATACACAAATTCAACTCATGGCCTGAGACTACATTAAAATTTCATCAATCCCTTTTTTAAAAAAAGAAAAAAAAATATTTATTTTATTGAAAAGGCAGATGTGAGACAGAGAGGAAAATCTTCGATCCAATGATTCACTCCCCAAGTGAACACAGTGGCTGGTGCTGCGCCAATCTGAAGCCAGGAACCAGGAAATTCTTCCTGGGTCTCCCATGCGGGTGTAGGGTCCCAAGACTTTGGGCTGTCCTCGACTGCTTTCCCAGGCCACAGGCTGGGAGCTGGATGGGAAGTGGGGCTGCCAGGATTAGAACTGGCACACATATGGGATCCCAATGCATTCAAAAAGAGGACCTTAATCATTATGCTATCATGCCAGGCCACTCAATTCCTTTAAAAAATGTATTAATTTTTGTTGCAAAATCCGACATACAGAGAGGAGGAGAGACAGAGAGGAAGATCTTCCATCAGATGATTCACTCTCCCAAGTGACCGCAATGACGACTGCTGCACTAATCCAAAGCCATGAGCCAGGAACCTCCTCCAGGTCTCCCACACGGGTGCAGGGTCCCAAGACTTTGGGCTGTCCTCAACTGCTTTTTCAGGCCAGAAGTAGGGAGTTGGATGGGAAGTGGGTCTGCTGGGATTAGAACTGACACCCATATGGGATCCCAGCATGTTCAAGGTGAGGACTTTAGCTCCCTGGCCACTGTCCAAGGCCTGATTTGTGTTTAATATTGCCTGGGAGGGATGTTTTAAGAAGTTTGGAGACTTCAAGGTTTTGAAGAGAAGTATGAAGAGAGCTTACATTTGCTGGTTCACTCACCAAATGTGTGCTGTGGCTAAAACTTGAACTGGGAATGCCATCAAGTGTTCCAGTCCTGAGCCTTTCCCCGCTGCCTCCCAGGAACTGCATTAGCAGGAAGCTGGAATCTAGGAGCTAGAGCCAGAACTCAATCCAGGAACACTGCTGTGGGATGCAAGCATCTTAACTGCTGGACCAAAGACCCACCCTTTTACATCTTTGTAATTTTGCACTTGAGTGCTGGAATGTTGTGGGCTTCTATTGGATGGAAACCCCTGTCCACTACTTTCCCAGGCCCAGGATCAAGCTGGTGCTTCTATGGGATGCCAGCATTTGGAATGAAGGATGAGCTTGATCCGTGGCACCGGCCCAGTAGATTGAATTTCACATTCTCATGATGCACTTGAGTCATTTATCTTTTCTGTTGTCATGGCATCTGTACCTTTTCTATTTCTTGCATTGTATTTTTGGTTAAATTATCAGAAAACATCAACTTATTTAAGGTTAATGAAAACTGCTTTAAACAGAATTAATAGTAGTTTTTGTCATAGAACCCACGCTTTAAGGAGTGATGTTACTCCCTAAAAATGATGGTGGAGAAAATGTTTAATTTATGTAGCCTTTAGTTTCTTCATTTGTAAGAATAAAGGACTGGAAAATGAAGGAAGGCACATACCATTTAGTGTTCAGCATCCTGGTTGTTGATATTATTCCTAGTGTTTATTTTTTGTTAACCCTTTCTTTCCACCTGACAGAGAAAAAGTAGCTTTTGATTGAACAGATGTCAGTTCTGATTCTGCTTAATTCATTGATGAAAATGAAATGTCAGAAGCACTTTTATAACTATAAAACTGAGTGGGAATGGGCAGGTTGTCTTAAAGGTTGGCCAATTGTAAGAGGAATCTCTTTATTAAATGTCAACCAGACCTCAGCATAGCAACCAGCAGAATGGCTGATAGGTGCCTGTGATTCCTGGGAAGTGATGTGAACTAGGTTGCAATTACAGCCTTCCCTACCACACACTTTAAACAGCAAAAACACAACAAAAAGTGATAGTGTTGGTAATATGAAATCTTAAAAGATGGATGAGTATTATGAATATTTATGAGACCCAAGGAAGAGTTTTTCAATTGCTCTTTATTACAAGGTAGACTAAAACCTGAGTTCCCTCAATTTGAAAAGGGAACATAATTGTGGTGCTGCAGTCTTGCCTTCCTAATACATGCTTTTATTTTCTCAGATTGAATATTATTGCCGATTCCTCTTTTTTTTTCTTCTTCTTCATTTTCTCCACTAAGTCCTTTTGCCCTGCCCTTTAAAGATTTTCTAGAATTCTGAAAGTGATCCTTCCTGCTGCCAGCACCATGATGTTTCCAGCTCTTGTCTTTCCTCATGACTTTCCCTCTGATTGTCTTCAGACATTTCCTCCAGTCTTCTCTGGGAGATTTCCCCATTAGCTCTCCTTTGTAGTTGTTCAACAGAGGCATGTTTGCCTGTGACTGCACTAGAGGATTCAGGCAGAGCAGTGATGAGCATGGCTCAGAGATATTGACTGAGCCTATCCTCTGGTTCTGGGACTGTTGAGCATAACATTGGTGGTTGCATCAATTAAGATGGGGAATTACTGGGGTAAGATCAGGTTTTGAAGAATTGAGAGACAGAAGAGGGCAGAAGAAAAAGATTCAACATCAGTGTTATTTACAGTCCCTTTATAAATGATTTGAGAAAACCTTGGGAAGATCATCGCTAACCTGGTTTCTTAAATCCTCATTTGATATCAGCAACTGAGAAGGGCTGTATGCTAATTGTATTTGGGATATTTAAGATGGATTCAGAAGAACATAAAACTTACTAAATTAAGGTGTTTGTGAGCCTGTACTTCTTTCATCTAGAATACACACATGGAAATAAATTTGCTGTAACTTTTTTATGTGTTTGTGTATGTTCTATACTCTTCAAACATATCTCCTTTTTCTTAATAGTTGGGGTGTTTCTGGATGCAACATGGGGTTTCAGAACCATTGGAAATCTCAGGGGCTGGCATTCGGGATTGGGAACCCCTCAAGGATGCTACTTTCTAACCTCCCTTTTCAAACATCGTTTTCGTAATGGATCATTATAAGCAGCCTCTTTTCTACATGATTTCACTGAGTTATTTGAGAATTGTGAATATTATGTTCAAAAACATCTTCCATTTGCCAATTCTTAAGTTTACATGAACATATGCTAATCCCTTACTGATAATGAATGTTAGTGTTGATTGACATTGTTGTACCACTGAAATGGGTGTAAGATTTGTGTTGCTGAAAAGACATTCCAAAATGCTTCGTGTTCTATTGTGTTACATCTGTCAAATTGTTTTAGTGTCCCCTAATATTAGTGTGGTGGCTCACAAATTAGGAGTGGGGAAAGATCAAATGGTTTCCCTTCCTACGGTATAGATACTATTGGTAATGTGCATTTCACTATTGGTCTGATCATAGATTAACCTGGGCTTACTATTTATCTATGGAGTTAGTCTTTATTCAGGGGATGATGTGATGGCTGGTAGGTGCTTCAGTCCTGGCTGGAGCAGACAGCCCATAATTGCAGTTCTCATGCACAGCAGTGGAATCACCACCCAAGCAAGTGCAGTAAGCCAAGTTTCTGTACCAAGCCCATGTCCAGCCCTGAGTCTTGCAGGCAGCAGTGGTTGCTGTGATCTCAGCTGGGGTTTGGCAAACACAGTGCCAGTTCTCAGTGGCAGCAGGTACATTAGCCTAGTCCACCAGGCCCATCACCAACCTTGATTGTCATATGAATTTACTGGTGTGTGGTAACACAATGCAGGCACACCTGCACACTGTCCATTGTGCCAGCAGAAGCTGTGTATGTTCTCAGCCACTGAGGGATTTGAGTAGGGAGAGGTTTACCCAGACCTCCCTTGGCCAGCCTGATGTACCTCTAAGTAAAACAAGAGGGATCTTGGCTCAGGATATCAGGGTAGCCAGCACTGTGGCCTGTGTCATCCAGGAGATAGCACCTGTCAGTGTGCGTGTGAAGGCTGGAGCTGGGAACAGGCTGGGCAGGCATCCTCGAGAATCTCTGTGGGCGTATCCCTGCTGCACCTGCAGCAGGGATACGCCCACCAGTGGCTTCTGGAGTTGGCCAAGAGCCCATGATTTCATCTCATGTTGACCGCAGGCACAGGAGCATCTCCAGTCTCGGACCAGAACCCGTGTGTGTGTGGTTTGGCCTCGGCACACAACACGTACTGCATGATTAGATCACGTAAGTGGCTGAATCCTATGCAAAGAAGGCAACGCTCTCAGGGTGATGATGAAGATGCAGGGAACCTGGTCACGAACACGGAGTGCAAGTTCTTGAGCTCCTGACAGGGATCTGTTGAGAAGAGAGTTCCACGCAAGGGATAGGCAAGCATGGAGGCCCTCTTGTACAGGAAGTGTGGAGAGGATATCTGATGGGTCTGTAGTTCTCCAGAATCCTTGGAGGAAGATTCTAGCAGTGGGAGGTAGTTGTGGCTATAGAATGGTCGGCTGAGTCAGCCTGATGTGCTGTCTTCTCATAAGAGGATCAGTTGGTGTGCCAGTTGCAGTCCAGCTCCCTGCTGATTGGAAAACAGCAGAAGATGGCTTAAGGCATTGAGCTCCTACAGCCATGAGGAAGTCCATGAAGAAGCTTCTGGGTTCTTTCTTCAGCTTGGTTTATCTCTAATCATCACTGCCATTTTGGTAGAGAAGCATTGGATGGAAGGATGTCATAGTCTCTTCATCCCTCTCTGTTGTATTTTTGCATTTCAAATGGAAAGCAATGAAAAATGAAGACATATTTATTTTTCCAGGAAAGTTAGGTTTCCTGGAGAGGGAGAGACAGTGAGCAAGCTCTTCTGCCGTCTGGTTTGCTCCCCATGCATCTGCAATGGCCACAACTAAGTAGACCCACCCAAAGGCAGGAACTAAGGCTTGTTTGGGGTGCTGCATGTGGGTGAGGGTTCCTAAGGTACAATGCCTTCTGCAATTGCTCTCCTGATCAAGCAGCAAGGAGCTAGGTGAGAAGTGGGAAGTGGAGTAGCTAGGACAAGAAGCAGTGCCTGTATGAGATTCCAGCACATTCAGGGTAAAGATTTAGCCACTAAGACATTGTGCCAGTGCCAAAAGAGACTGATCCTTTAACAACTGACTACCATTCCCCATCTTTCTGTCCTTGAGGAACATAGGACTTGAGCCATTGCTTTGGTCTCGTTGCCCTACATGGTACACATGAATGTTTTTAAGAAAGATTTATTTGAGGAGCCAGCAGGTCAAGCCTCCCCTGGGAGGTTTTTCTTGAGTGGGAGGTGTTTCTTGAGTGGCAGCAGCTGCGTTAGAGATCAGAGATGTATCATGTGCTGGGTCAGTGTTGAAATGGCAGGCAGGGCAGGGGCTATGCTGAAACAGAGTGAAGCCAGTGTTCAGGAGGTTTTTCCTGGACTCCAATGAGTTGAGCCAAGTGGCCAGGTACCTAATTGATTTTTTTTTTCTACTTGCCCATGTCAAGGAGCAGGGAGCTGGATTACAACAGGGGTAGCTGGGACTAGATTCAGTGCCCAAGTACGATGCTGACACCCAGGGAGATGACTGCATGATGTATGGTGACAGCGTGCTTGTCCCCAGGAGTCCTCCTGTCTGACCACCCATCTCCCCCTCCCATGTCACACCTACCCTCAAGCAGAAATTGGCTTGCTATGTGTGATCTGTGAGGGGCCCATTGAAGGGTTCTACAGATATTCCTCCCAGAAGTTTTGAGATCTGAGAAACTTTATTAGAACCTTGTCCATCTAATGTTGAGGACACTTTCTCAGTCTCCAGTCGGTCTCTGGAAAGTATGTGGTGCTTTAATTGGAACTCAGTCCTGCAGTCTGCTCTTTGCAGTTGTTTTCTTCCAGTCTTCTTCTGTAGACTTTTGTGCTGACGGGGTCAGCTTTCCTTCTCACTGCATGAGTGATAGGTTCCAGTGTTTCTCCTTGTCTTGGGAAGCAGAGAGCAGTAATGGCCATTGTCTCTCTGCTGAGCCTGCCTCTTAGAGTGTTTCTGTATTGACAGCATGAGGCCAAATGTTTCTGGGTCCTTTGCACTCCTTCTGTGGGTCAAACTAGCTTGTCCCAGCCATTCCTCTGCTATGAGAATGGTATGAGGTGAGGCAGTGCATCATCTTGTCTTTGTCATTGGTTTATTTTCTTGTGCACAATTGGTAAGTTGAAGTTGGTAAATGACATATGGCCAAATCCAAACAATTTCAAATGTCCCCTTGGACTGAGAGGAAATAGCTCACTCAGTAAACCTTGCCGGGTGTCCTGAGGAAACAAAGTCCATCTTGATGACCCAGAAAGAGACAGCCTCATGTCAACACTTGCTGTGTGAAGCATGTAAGAGTTGTGTGTGTGGGGTTCAGTGGTCAACGATTCATCCTCAGTCAGTGCTGAGGGAGTGGTGTCATGAGTGGTGGCATTTGAGGCATAAGCAATGGGTTGCTGGGTGAGTGAGGGGTACAGGGATGGTGTTGTTGAGTCGGGGCATGCTTATCAAGTTGAGGAGCAGGTGGATTGTTAGCAGATCGCTGGGTGGCCCTGTCGTGTGAGCCATGTTGGTGTTTAGGGATGTGTGGGCAGCTGCACGGGGAGCAGCTGAGAGGCAGCTGCTGGGCTTGGGTGTCTTCTCCCTTTTCTTGGGTGTGCCCTTGGTGTTTGCATGGAGGTAGGCCCTGGGCAGCTTGCAGCCCTTGTGGATGCCCCAGTAGCAGAGTGTGGGAATTGTGCCTTTGACTCCAGTCAGGTGGCCACTGGTAGTATGGTGGAAGGCTTGAGTAGCCTTGTGGCCAGCGAGGTGGGTCCTGGCCTTCTCAGGTGCTGTAAGAGCCCTCCTTGTCACTGGTGAGGTGAGCCTCTGGGAGATGGCTCTGAGGAGCTCTGCATGTTAGGCATGACTGGGAACAGCCCCACTGGGCCAGGTGTCTGCTGCCATTGACAGCAGCTCCTCTGGGGTCTGTGATGTTGGCAGCCTGCATTGCCTTCTGGCGCTACACCATGTCAATCTGCCCATTCTTGCCATCTCCTAGGTCGGACAGGTACTTCTTGGCTTCTTGTCCTCCATCATGGAAGGCTCAGGCTCAGGTTCATGGTTGGTGGGCAGTTGCTGCTGGGTCTTGTCAGCATCAGCTTTGGCCTGGCCTGTCAGGTTGTTGGTTTCAGTATCCAGGGCTGGCTGTATCATCATGGGCTGCTTCCTGCACTGTGTCAGTGTCCCCGGCCCAGCAGCATTGGTGGTGATGCTCAGGGCTCTGCCTCCTGCTCTTACTCCTGCTCTGGCTTCAGCTGCTGACATTACAAGTGCTTTGGGCAGGCCTTGAGGCAGGTGAGACTCTTGGGACTATGGAAGATGGTGGTGGTTCCTGTGGTGCTGGTGCTGAACATGTCTTGTAAGCTCTCCAGTGTGCTCTGCAGGGCCTGTTCCTGCAGGTTTTTCTGGTGCAGGGCCAGCAGCATTGGGACTTTCTCCTGCTGGGGCACTAGGATCTGCTTCAGGATGGCCTTTGTGCCACTGAAGAACTGCTGGCATCTGTCTTGTTTTTCTCGGAGCAGCTGCTCACGAGTGTGCAGCTCCTCCCTGAGTGCACAGGCAGCCAATGGGTCCTGTTGGATTGACGTGGGCCTCTCCGTGTTGGAATCTTGCAGTACCTTCTTCGTATCCCAGGTTGTATCGGGTTTTCTTTCATGTTCTTTTGTTTGTTGCTGAATCTCCATCTGCAGTGTGGACATGGCCTCGTCTAACTGGGTCACAGATTGCTTTAAGATTCTGTGCTCCTTCTGGACAAGGGTGTCCTGAAGCGTACTCAACTGCTGAGTTTTGTGTCTGAGAACCAGCCCTTTCCCTTGCAAGAGCTTCTCTAGTGCATGTTGTTTCTTCCTCATTTCCTCGATTGCTGAAGACTCTGGGTCGTGTTGTGTCTCCAGTGATATGGTGTTGGTGGTGGAGGGTGAGAGTGTCTTCAGGATTTGCCATAAAGTGTTATTTTCCTTCTCTTTGTCCTCAAGGTTCTTGTGGAGAGATTGTAGCTGCGTGTTTTTGGCCTGCATGAACAGGTCTTTGCCTTTGAGTAACTTTTGCAAGAAATGCTGTTTGTCCTTGAGTTGCTTGATCTACAGAGACATTTGATGTGGTTGCGTCTCCAGTGTGGTGGAAGAAGGCATTGTGTGTGTGTTTGTTCCAGGAGGAGCCTGGTTGTGTTGGTGCGAGTGTTTGTGTGAATGATGCTTTGAGCTTGTGGCTGGCCCCTTGGATGAGTTGAGAAGACTCGCTTGAGGTCCCAGGTTGTATGAGCTCTGGAGACTCTTGTGTGGATGGTGTCCTGTGGGAGGCGTGTAGGGAAGCTTGGAGGTGTCTTAAGCGATCTTCTTTGGTGTTAGAAAAGTTGCTAAGAGTCTATGGGACTTGGTGGGATTCGTCCTCAATCTCTGTGGCTCTGATGTTGTTGTTGTGGAGATTGTGTGCCAAGTGAGTGTGACTCGGTGTGTCCTGGTCGATGTGGTGTGTGGTGTCAAGAAGCCTCCAGAACTGGGTGACTTTGGCCATGGATTGTTTGAGTGTCTGGTTTACCTGCTGGATCTCTGCCAGGTGGTTCTGCAGAGCATGCACCTCCTTAGTGGCAGTGAGAAAGAGTTCTCTACCCTGGCTAGCTTGTGTAAGAGCTGTTTCTTCTTCTGGAGTCATTTGATGTCAAGGGCCACTTGCTGGTGTTGTGTGTCCACTTGTGTGGCTTCTCTCACGGCCTGAGATAGTGTGTGGATGTTATCCCAGAGGAGCCTGATTGCTTCATCTTTGGTGGCTAGTGATGTCTTGAGCTTTTGGTTCTCCTGAAGGAGCCAGTGAGGAGGCTAGAGGCAGGCCAGAGGGTTAGTTTCTTCGGGAAAGGTCAGCTTGTTGGATTCTTCTGGTAGATGCCCGGGCACTCTGGGGAGATGCTCTCTGGTGGGAAAGTGCCTGAGAGTTTGCAGGTGCTGGGCATCTTCCTTTCCCAGCTTTCCTGCTTCTGTTTTGTCATCTGCGTCATGATGAGTACAGTTGGTGCTGAAGAGTTCTGATTCAATTCTGAATTGCTCCAGTGTTTGGGGTAAGGTGTGTTGAGTGGCGGTGTGCTGGTTGTTGCGCAGCTCCCATGCCTGATAGGGTGCTTCCACGTCTGTGGAGAGACTTGTCAGCATGTGCTCTTCACATCCTTGCAGGTGCTTCCTCCACACACCTTTGCCAAGTCTCTCTGTGAAATAACTGCCGATGAACACCTGTTTCACAACAAACCACCATGTACCCCTAAGTTCATAGCAGCACAATCAGTAATTGCAAAAACATGGAATCAACCAAAATGCCCATCAGCAGAAGATTGGATAAGAAAGCTTTGGTTCATCTACTCCATGGAATACTACTCAGCTATTAAAAACAAAATGCAGTCCTTTGTGGCTAAATGGGTCCAACTGGAACCTATAATGCTAAGGGAAATGAGTGAATCCTAAAAGGTTAGATACCACATGTTTGCCTTAATTTAACCTCTATTTTTTTTTTTTTTGATCCTGTCATTGATACTGTCTCAACACATGTGTTTCAAAAAATTGAACTTGCATTATTTTCAACATATTGTTTACTCAATACTATGTCAATCAATTCCATAACACTATATACTGTTGCTGATGTTTTGTTGGTGCTTTTAACTGACCGGGATTTCACCCTATTAGCTTTGCCTTTGGACCGGTGAAGGCCTCCCCAAGAAGCCGTTGAAGCTATCAGGACAATAAGATGCTGGACTCAATGCTGAGTGAGTGCTTGCAATGAAGGAATCTCAACTGAATTTGAACTGTGGTTATGCACCATGGGGGGAGGGTTGTGGGAGGAGTGGGGGAAATCCAAGCACCTATGGAACTGTATCACATAATACAATGTTATCAACAATTAAAAAAAAAAAAAAAGAAAGAACTGCCAATGTCCTTTGCTTGTCCCAGGTAGTGGCCTAGCCTGGCGCCTAGGCCTCGGATCCCTGAGGATATGGCTGTGGGTCGTTGAGCTGGTCTGGAGCACTGAGATAATGTCCAGCTCAGTCAGACAGTCCCACAAAATGTCACGGGAGCAGTGCGTGCTGGGCCATATATAGGCAGCTCACAATGGGCGTTGCTTAGCAACAAGCTGTTGCCTACAAATGCCCGGAACATAGGCATGACCCCGGCCCACCACCTTAAAACCCTACTGGCTCTTTGGTCCTCTTCTAAAGTACCAGACACAGTCCTCATGACAGTGCTCAAATCCCCTAAATAAATTGTCCATCATCCAAAGTTTGTGTTAATATCAGTATGAAAAATCTAGGAACTCACCTTCTGCTGCTCCCCCCACACCCTGTGCTGTGGTTCTTCCCAGTGTCAAGTTCTTCCCAGTGTCAGGGTTTTTACCTTTATCTCCGTCAGAGTGTAGCTTGCCACCTCTGAGAGCCCTGGGAGACATTCGGTGGTCACTCAAGTGTCTCAATTCTTGCCACATTGGTGGCAGCACAGGTTGGAGGTCTGTCTCCTGGCTTCTGCCTGCCCTGTGTGGGCTGTGGCGGGTTTTGGGATAGTGTGCCCTTAGCATATGCCAGCTGGTGCTCTCTCTGCTATGTGTTTGAAATAAGTAGAAGCAATTAAAAGAAATAAGGAAAAGGAAAAAAAAATAAGCCTAATCTTGTCTCACAGAAGCTTTGGGTTACTTGCAAATAATGTAATTAGATGATGTAAATTTGATATGTGTAACCAATAGTAAGCTTCTCTTGCTGACATTTAGTTTATTATATACAGCAATACTGTTATGTTTCATTTGCAGTCCACGTAATCTAAAACTTACCTGTTGAAGTCATTAGTCTTGAAAATAGCAATATAAAATGTGATTTTCTTATTAGTTTCATCTCTTCAAAACACTTTCTTCTGATTAAATTCTTCAATGACTCATATATCATACATTAGCATCATTTTCTCCAAGAAAGTTCAGTGACACATTAGTCAGTCAATAGCATGTTATTTAATTTCATGGTGTTGTTAATTTCCTTTTCCTTCCTGTTGTTGAATTTGTTTTGTGACTTTCCATTTATGGGGATGATAGTAGCTGTGTAATGGATACTGTCATATCTAGTAACATGTTATTTAACTTCATGGCATTGTGAATTTCTATTTTTCTTTCAATTGTTGATTTTTGTATGGTGACTCTTCTTTTGAGAGGATGTATGGTAACTGTGAAATGGAGACTAACATATCCAGATGTGAGGATACAATGTAGTATGCATCTCCACTTACAAAGATGGACTTACAATGAAGCTGTTTACTGTATCTTGACAATAGAATGCTGGACTCTTAGCGCTAAAACCCTCTAGCTGTGGAGCCTCTGGAAGTTCTCCTACCAGGCCTGCTCATAGCTGTGGGCTTTGTGTGTGTCAGTGGCTCTTAGTGTCCAGTCCTGCATGGCCCACCCCAGACTCGGCATTTGTCAGCAGCTGCGGCAGCTTTTCTTGTCCTGGTGCCCCTTCACTCAGAGCTGTGGCTGGCAGTTGCTGTTGCTTAGCCCAGCCTCATGAATTCTTGCCCTCATTGAATTGGTGGATGTTGTACTCACACCACCTAAGTGTCCTTAAACATTGGACAGAATTCATGAGCTGCAGCCTGACCTGTCTCTTGCCCTTGCCAGTGAGTGCTATGTACCTGCCCATGCCAGCCCACCCTAAGACCTGACCCACATGTATGCCAACAGTTGCTGCAACTTTATCATGGAAAATGGATTACCCCTTACCTGCTTTCCCCGGATGATCATGCTTCTTAAGAATTTTAGCCACTACTCCAAATTGATAAAAAGACTAGCATTGATTCTTGACTTCTTCCTTTCATTTCTAGAATTTCTTTAGACCTGTCCCTGGCTTTAACCATTTGATTTTTTTGCTTCTTATCCCTGCCTTGACCCCTACTGAAACCTCTTCACAGAAGCCCTCTTCTTCACAGTTGCTGGGTTTAGGTGAAGTAATTACTGAATTAACATTGTTATGGCTTTGTTTATACCATGTCAGATTCTGTTAACTGTTTTTTACAGAATTCACTGTTTTTTTCTGCAGGTAATAATTGTGTGTGATTTCCTCATGAGTTGAACTCTTTTTCTCATCACATAACTGAGCTGAAAGAGCTCCAACAAGTCCTTTTCCTATTCCTTAGTAGAGTCACAAATACCTCACATAAGGATGAGCTCTGCTTTCTCCTTGTGTCCTCTTGTTCTCACTGGGACTAGCTGCCTTCCAGGGCTGTGCCTGGGAATATCATTGTGAAGTTTTAATTCCTGTCATTCTGGAAGTTCTCTTCCTATATTGTTGTCTGGAATCCCGGTTTCTTTTCGTTGCAGCACAGTCTCCAGGAGCTTTGTAAGGGAGGTTGTGTGGGACATCAGCTGCGTGAAAATACGTCTTCCCTTCACATTTGAGTGACAGTTTTGGCAAAGTACAGATTTCTGGTTTGGAAATCACTTTCCCTCCATTTCAGAGGCATTGTGTCACTGCTTTCCAGCTTTTAGTGTAGTGGGTGAGTCACGGACTGTCCTGATTCCTGGTGCTACAGATGGCCTAATCATTTAATCTTTAAAAAGCATATCATTTGAAACTAGAGTGATGGGTGACTTAAAATAACAATGAGTTAATAGTTTGTTTTTCTGTCCTTTAAAAAAAGGTCCAGGTAGGCCATCTTGAACAAGTGGAAAATACTTGATATTCTTCCGTCTTGTTTCAACTATGTGTGGCTTTGACCAGTATGGGAATTTCTCTAGGGATCGGGGGGGGGGGGGATAGGGAAGGAGGAGGCAAAAGGGATAATGAAACATACTTCCTCACATAGAAGATTTGTAGAAATTGCTTTTTAACACTCCTGCTTAATCCCATTGGTAAAAAGACTCACCAGTCCATATTGGTACATGGTAGCTAAGAAAGGTATTTATTTTAGGGCCGAGCTAAAAATGCAACTGGAGTGAGATGGTCTCTTCCCTTGAGCTTGGTACTTAGGATTTTACTGTGTTTTGTTTGTTTGTTTTCTAGAAATTTAAAGTTGTTGCGAGTTTTCTTTTTCTGAGTAAGAATGACCGCAGCCTTAGTGGCTTCTCAAAAGCCACTTACTGTCTCACAGTTCTGGTGGTCGGAATTCTGTGCACAGACTGCTAGGGTTCTTTGCTCAGAAACTCACAAGACTGAGCTGAACGAAGGTGTCTAGTGAATGGCTTTTTCTTCTGAAGCATAGGTCCTCCTTGGAAGTGCCCTTAGGTAGTGGGCAGAATTCATGGAAGCTGGGAGCTGTGGTCTCTGTTTGTTGGGAATTTTGCTGCTGGTTGCACTGGTCATCCTCAGGTCTTGCTCACTTAACCCTGTGTTTGTTCTCTTAATATATGCAGGATCTGCCAAAATGAATATGACCCCTTTTAAGGCCTCCCAGGCATGCATCTCCCTTTATCAGAGGTAAGCATGCCCTACCATGTGACCTACTCATGAGAGTATTGTTCCTGTGTAGAATCCTTAAGATGTTGCTGGGTGAGCACCAGGGTAGGACTCTTGGAAGTCATTGGAGTGTTCTGTCTGCATGGGCCACAAAATCAGGTTCCTTAGTTTGGCCTCATTTTCTTCTGCTTAAAAGGTGCTCATTTTCTCTTTATGGAACTCTAGTTGATCAGATAATAAAGCTCCAAGATTGACTTTCTTCTTCTCATCTTTTTTCCTTTTCAGTCTCTCCTGAGGTTCTCCTCCTCCCCCTCCCTTTTTGCTGCTTCTCTGTCGTGTTTTGATTTATGGGAGGGATTTCTTCAAATTAATCTCATCTTTGTATTTTTTTTCTCATTTCCAATTTGAATTTCTTTAATTTTCTTTTCTTGCCTAATAGCTCTAGTGAGGACTTCTAATACTATATTGAATAGCAGTGGTGAAAGTAGGCATCCTTCTCTAGTTCTAGATCTTAGTAGAAATGCATCCAGCCTTTCCCCATTTGATATGGTCATAATTTCAATGTTTTGTTTGTTTGTTGTTTTTATTGTGTTATAGAATGTTCCCTATGCCTATCTTGCCTAAGGTTTTTAGCATGAAGTGGTGTTGGATTTTATCAAGTGCTTTTGGTGCATCTATTGAGATGATTTCTATGTTTTTTTTTTTTTTTTGATTTGTTGATCTGGTGTATCATATATATTCATTTTCCTCTGTATCCCAGGAATAAATCCTGCCTGGTCTAGGTGAATGGTCTCATGTATTATCTTCTGTTGGTTAGTATTTTGTTGAGGAATTTTGCATCTATGTTCATCAGGAATATCCGTCTGTAGTACTCTTTCTGTTGAGATTAAGGTAATTTTGGCTTCATAGTAAGAGTTTTGGAGGATTGCCTCCCTTTCTAGTTTCAGATAGCTGAGGGAGGATTGGGGTAAATGCTTCTTGAAGCTTTTGGTAGAATTCATTGGTGGTGAAACCATTTAGTCCATGGAGGCAATCTAATTAGTGATTCAGTCTCTATCCTGGTCATAGGGCTCTTTAGATGATTAATTTTAGCAGATAGTACTTGTCTGCAAACTCATCCATATCTTGTAGATCTTCTGATTTGTTGGTGTTGAGTTGTTTGTAATAGTTTTTATTCTCTATGTGTTGGCTAATCCTTCCCTGTTTAAAGCTGTCCTCAACATCTTCTGACATCTGGAATCTGCTATACCTCTCTTTTAGAGTTCAAAGTACTATTTTACTGTAGCTATTTCTCTTATGCCTTCTACCTATTTTCCCATAAAGTAACATGACATTAACAAGGAATGAATTTCAGTTACCAGAGTTTGTCTAATAAACTTGTGTATATCTTTTATTGCCTATTTTTTGAAACCCTTGCATAATTTACGAAATTACTCAGTTTCCATGAGTATTTTGAAGATCATGTATATATGTGTGTGTGTGTGTGAGAGAGAGAGAGAGAGAGAGAGAGAGAGATGGGTTTAAGATTCAGTGTTGTTGGGGCCAGGCCTGTGGCCTTGTGAGTCAAGCTGGCACCTGTGATGCAGGCGTCCATTTTGGGTGCTGATTTGTCTTGGCTGTTCCACTATTTTTACAGATCCCTGCTGATGCACTTGGGGAAGCAGTGGATCATGGTCCAAGTCCATGGGTCTGTGCTATCTGTGTGGGAGCCTGGAGGAAGCTCCTGGCTTTGTCACAGCTTGGATCAGCCCCAGCCACTGTGGCCATTTGGGGAGGACATTAGCAGATGGAAACTGGTTCTCTGTGTCTCTCCCTCTCTCTCTACCTCTGTGTTTCTCAGAAAAGAAAAGAAAAAAAAAAGATATTGAAAAGGAAGGAAGGGAGGCAGGGAGAAAGCAAGAAAGAAAATGAAAGAATCAGCCTGGTTACTTGAGTGGCCTCTGAATCATGTTTGGCTTTCCTGTGTGAATGTGCAGTTTTAGCTTCATTGCCCGCTTTTTGGGGAACAACCAAGGGAGAGTGTAACGGAACAAAGCAACTCCAGTCTTCTTGAACCTTGTCTCTTTAGGAGTTTTCTGCATGTTAGATTTTAGCCCTTTAGAGAGTAGATTTCTCGTCAATGATTTTGAATATCTGGACAAACATGAAGAAGTTTGGTTTGAGTAACGAGCTAATTATGTTAGTAGGAACTTGTGTTTGACACTTAAGTGTTTTTATGATCTATTTCATGGGCGGAGGTGAAATGATTTTTACATTTTACAAATGATCATTCCAAGAACTGGCCTTTTTCCTCTGCCTAAAACAATTCTTTTCTTCAAATCTTCTGTTAGGTCACAGAAATCCAGGACTGGAGTGCATCGAGCTTGGCTAGCACAGTCCGTGTTCTTTAGGATAATGGTGCTAACTCTTCAGAGTTAGCTTTGAAGTTAAGTCATGAAGAATCACAACAGGTGTGGTGTTGGCAAGCTAAACTGAAGGAAAGCATAGTCTTACTCTGCTCATTTTTCTGGTATAATTTCTTCTGTCAAAATAGTCATCTGACTTAGGATTTTGCAATAGAAAGGAAATTCATAGTTCGGACCTTGAGACTGGGGTAAATGCAGCTCCCTGCAGTGTGGCAGCTGTGGGGTGGGAGTTGCCCCAACCAGGCTGGATCCAATGTTAGGGAATCTGGCCAAAGCCACTGCTCAAAGGCAGTGACTGTGTCTTGGGCTTTGGTGCCAGGCTCTGCCTGCTGGCTGGCAGCAAACTCTGGGGTTTTTAGGATATGTAATTGCTGCCTAAGGACACCCATGAATAAGGCCAGTGTTAGTATAGGTGAGAGATGAATTCTCGGTGATGCCCAATAATGGGGTCACGATTCATTTGGACAAGTGTGGAGACAGAGACCGGATGATTTGTAGGGGAGTGTCCATAAGATCTATTTGGGCCAAACTGATTCACCAGCCCAATTAAGAATCCTGAGATGGGCTGTTAGCACAGAATATAGACTGCCACACACCAGTCCACATCAAAGCTATGGATGTGGGCCTGTCTGACAGGACTACATACCACCAGTACCTGACTGGGTGGAGGAACAGTGCACTGGTCACACTTGGAAGGGTCAAGACACTAACCAGGTCGTAAGTGAACTAGGGCCAAGGTTAAATTCTGTGGGGGAAGTGTGGGCCCAACCCTATGGAAATAAGTCCCACAGGTTAGGTTGCGGCCTGGGTTGGCGATGGGCTGAGCTAAGTGTGACCATGGCACTTGCCATCACTTATGGGTAAAGGAACCGATAGCAGTCTGGGCAGGTCAAGGCAGCAGCACCTAAAGGTGCATCCTAAAATAGAATGTGGCATGGGCTGAGCTGCAACTGGAAGGAGGCAGACTAGGAAGGACCAAGGAAACCTCAACTCACGGGAAAGAACAGAAATCAGGATGGAGCACATGTCATGCCAACTGGTCTGCATAATCCAGGGATACTAGGCCACGGCTTCAGAGGCAAAGGCTGAGACAGATGAGGGGCTAAGCCAACTGGGTCTGAGCAACCGCTGGCATGCATGAAATCTAGGGCTGGGAATAGACTCAGTTGAGGAGTTGTGAAAGTACACCCTTGCTGGGTTGGGGTTTCCACAGGAAAGTGTAGAGCCCTCTGCTGGAGTGGGGGCTGTATTCTGGTCTGGATATGGCTGCACCCTACCCTGGCACAAGTGCGGACTGGGGCTGGGTGCACCGAACTGGGCTACACACCAGCACCATCTGGTTCTCTGAAAAACATGGGTAGCTGTAGGCCGGACTATGTTAGATCTCTGCCTCTACTGAGCCATGTGTGAGCAGTGTCTGGGTATGAACATGCCTTGGCTGGGCTGAAACATCCAACAGTAACAACTGAAATGGATTGAAGGCTATCAAAGGGGGCTTCCCCATGGAACAACCAGTACATGCAAGATGTGGCATAGTGAGAGCTTCCGATGGAGGAGTTTGGGGAATTCTTCTTTTGGGACATAGTCCCAACAGGTAAGCCCAAAAACCATGATAGGGAGCAACCCAGGCCAGGCCAGAGAAAGATACACACAGGCATGCATATGGCATATATAGGGGACAGACCAGGCTGAACCTGTTCACATCACCCGCTGGCACATCTGTAGACCAGCATAGAGTGTGGGTCAGGCTGGGTTCGGTTGCAACACAAATCACTGCACATTAAGGAATGCCAGTGTGGGATAAGTCATACCAGATGTGCTCGCAATGCCCAAACAGCACACGTGAGAACCAGGGAGGAGGGGGCAAAGCCATCAGTGCAAATATGGGCTCCTCCTGCTGGACAACCACTCCCACTGGCAAGCTTGAGTTGGGATGGGGCAGACTAGACATTGCAGGGGTACAACACCTGTGGGCATCATGTGTGCTAGGTCAGGGAAGGGCCAGGTTGGGCTGACTGTTCTGAGTAATGCAAGCAAAAAATTAGGGTGAGTGATGGTTGGTTGGACTTTGCCACAGCATCAGCTGGAAGAGACTGGCACTGTTGTTTAATCTGTCAAATTAAACTCCAGAACCACTTGGAGAGTGCACAATCTGGGAATGGGAGTGACGTAGTAGGGATATAGTGGACACCTCCCTCTTGGGTTACCACTCCCATGGCTGAGCACCAAAATCAGGACCGGGGTCAGGAGTGGCTAGACAGGAAGGCACGAGCCGCCAGTATGTGTGTGGGCTGGAAAGTAGGTTGTTTGGGTTGAACTTGGCTTTGGTGCCCATTGACATGCAAGAAAGCTAAATGGGATGTGGGACAGACTGAACAAGTCTGTGGTACATACTGGCATGCATGAGAACCAGGGTAGGGGTCAGGCCTGGTGGGGTTATGGGGAGCCATCCAAACTAGGGTGCAACTCACACTGGTGTGAGGGCCAAGTATGAAGTGGACAGGATCAGGTTGGACTACAATACCCATTGGTTCATGTGGAAGACAGGGCTGGAAAAAGAACTGACCCAACAGTTGCAACGCCCAGCATGTGCATAAGCTGATTGGGGTGAAAGACTTTGTCGGACCTTCCACTGGCAAGCACACACAAGAATCAGGTCTGGGATCACCTCAGACAAAGTTTCTTTGGAGATCCCTCCAACTGAACTGCTGATCTCAGAACCCCAACCATGAATAGACTATGTCAGCCAGTGGATTCTGAATAAATTTAATCGTGATTGGGATGGCGAGATTGGCAGCAATTCAGAACTATTGAACTATCAAAACTGCTTGAGCAGAGAGCCTGCTTTGTCTGCAACGCCCACATCATCATGTACCCTGAGGGACAAGGGTTGAAAAGAAGACAACATGCATGCAAAGAGAATGTCACTTTATGTAAAGCTTCAGGCTAACTTTTTATACTCTGCCTAGTTCCTTCCAGTGTTTTTCCAATGCTCCAGCAGCTCCTAAGATCCCATGGGGGCATCTTGATCAATGGGAATCAGGGAAGCAGAAACTTGTGGTCAAGCCAGGGGCTAAATGTATCAGGCCAAGATTGCACATCCTGCTACCCCTTGAAAAACAAGCTAAGCTGTGGAGTTAACCCTTGGGAGACCTGACCCTGCAGTGCCTCACATAGGGGACCTAAGATGGGTGGGAGGCTGGGTGGGGCTTCTCCCTTTCTTTCTCCCCTGACCCAAAATACAAGGAAAAAAAGTGATGATATTAGTGTGGAAACAATGGTCTTACCCACTTTCCTGTAACCCTTGACCCTTTGTACCCTAATCAACTAAGTGAAGTTATTTAAAAAAAAAAAAAAAAGGAAAGGAAATTTGTAAAGTGAGAATTTAATTCACCCTCAAGATCTGCACAGTTCTTACTATGTCTGTCCAGGTTAGTACTATGGACTTTGGCCTAAAGGTCACATTTGTGCCATTGGTGTAGATTGATTGTGTAGAGCTTATGTCTTCACCAGTGTCCATCTGGAGGATTTACTTAAATCTGCCCACACCACTTCACATCAATAAGTGCACGGCTCAAATTTTTTTGTCACTGTGATGCCTGCATAGCAGAATGAAGTGTTGGGTTAGAGTCCCAGCTATGCTGCCTCAAATCCAGTTTCCTGATCATGTATCCCGTGGCAGGCAGCAGATTGTGGCTCAAGTAGGTGCAACTTTGCCACACATGGCTTGCCTAGTGCAGGCATTTGGGAGTATTCTGGTAGATTGAAGATTTCTGTCTCTACTTTTCAAGTAAAAACTGAAAAGGAAAAAAAAGACAACTTTTTGACATACAAGAGTACAATGTGGTTTTTCTCTGTGCTTCGAGAGTTTATCAAAATTATAGTAAATATTGGAAGTATCTTTATTTTTTTCTAAAAGTTTTGTT
Source organism: Ochotona curzoniae (assembly GCF_017591425.1). Lineage (NCBI taxonomy): Eukaryota > Metazoa > Chordata > Mammalia > Lagomorpha > Ochotonidae > Ochotona > Ochotona curzoniae. The sequence continues at coordinate 31,867 of NW_024466337.1, forward strand.
TTTATTTTTTGCTTTCAAGGGATGATTTATAGAGAGGAAGAGAGATCTTTCATTCATTGGTTCACTTCCCAAATAGCTGCAACTATTGGAACTGAGCCGATCTCAAGCCAGGCACTACTTTTAGGCCATTTCTGTTGGTGCATGAGCCATCCTCTGCTACTTTCCCAGGCCATAAACAGGGAGCCAGATCAGAAGTGGAACAGCTGGAGCTGCAGTTGCACAATCAGGTAGCGTGTGGCACTTATACAGAAATGGAATAGCTGAGACAGACACCAGATTCCATGTGAGATGAAGGTGCTAACATGCCAAGTAGTAGCCTTTAAGGCCATCTTATTGGCTCATTAATTTTTTTAACATTTTCATTTAGAAATTGCATTTTATAGAGAGAAGATGAGAGACATCCTTTCTCTATATGAAAGAGAGGATGAGAGGATGAGAGATGTCCTCACTTCTCAATGACCACAACTGTTGGAGCTGAATCAGGAGTTTCTTTCTGGGTCTCCTACATGGGTACAGGTGCTGAAGGACTTTAGCAATTCTATAATGCTTTCCTGGGCCCAAAGCAGGAAGATGGATGACAAGTGTAGCAGCCAGGACACAAACCAGGACTCATATGGGATGAAGGCACAGGCAGAGGAAGGATTAGCCTGTTGTACCACTGCACTGGCAACTGGCCCCAAGATTTTCTTTCTTCATTTTTCATCAAAATGCTTTAAAAGTTAGTTATTGGAAAGAGAGCTGGAAGAAGATGAAGATCTTTCATTTGCTGATTGACTTTCCAAATAGTCACAGCTGGAGGAAGGCAGGTTCACTCTGGTTTCCCATGTGCAGGCAGGGACACGGATACTTCAGTCATCACTCTCCTACTTCTGGTTTGGTTTGCACATCAAAAGGATGCTAAAATTAGGTACACACTTAGGACTCAAGAAAAAAAAAAGTACAATGATAGGGGATGCTGATGATACAAGTGGTGCCTTAATTATATAATTCTGGTTGATCAATGAAAATTATTGACCTGGAAATGCCCACAATTTCTTGAATGTTCTGAGAATACTGCAGGTCTATTCAGCGGAATAGCTCAGCTTTTGGCATTGTGTGGAACATTGTTTGTGCATTGGCCTTGCTATTTTATTTCCTTGCAAGCTTAGTCATTTCCCAAATACTGATTTCTTTCCTATCTGTTCAATCTTGAACCAAATCCATATTCAAAGAATTTTTTAAACTTCTTATTTTTTAAGCTGACTTGTGCTTTCATTAGGAAATGAGAAAGTATTCCCGTGTCACCTTAATGTATTCCAGTTCTGTGTGCCACCCAGATATGTGAAATTAAGCAGAAACTTTTTTCTTTTTACATTATGAGTAAGATATAAGTTACTTTGAGCATGTAAAGTTTGTATTTTTTATTCTTTACTATCCTTTGGTCTTGTTACCAGAGCAAAATGAAGTCTAAAAGGAAAGTTCATGGAAATAGAATTTTAAAAATGTGTGTGAGTAATTTTCATAATACATATTTTCTATGAGCATTATAGAACTCATGTTTCATGTTTGCATCTGTTATGTTCATTTCTTATTGATTGATGGGCTGGTTGGTTACTTAAAGTTTTTTTTTTTTTTTTGAAAGAGTGCTAAGGATGGAGACAGAGTAAAGAAGTCTTCTATATCCAGGCCAGACCAAAAAGAGGCGCCAGGAACTCCATCGTGGTCTCTCATCCGGGTGGCTGAGGTTCAAATATTTGGACCATCTTCTGCTTTCCCAAACTCACACAGCCAGGGCTGGATCAGAAGCTGAGAAGTGGATGCTCAAATTGACACTCCCTACAATACTATATGGGATGCCAGTGCCACAGTGCCAGCTGCAGCACAATGCTGGCCTCTCCTAGGATATTGATTGGAAGTCTCATCCCTCTGTTCACATTCCCGCTTCTCTTGCTGTTTGTTCTTTACCTAGACTTCACGTATTCACTAGGAGTGATATCAAAAATTAGGCCAACTGGGCACGTGTCCACTTGAAAGGCGTTTTAAAACTTACATGGAAATAACTTCCGTGTTCTCCAAAATATGATGGCTTTATATGATTATATAGGAAAGCAAGATCAATTCCAGACAAGTTCTAAAGAAAAACTTAAATACATATTAAAGTGAACAGAAAAACAATGGGATTAGGCACCACTTGGGATTCCCATACTGAATATGAGAATACCTGTACTTGAAATTAGCTCTGTTTCCAAGCTCACCTTCGTGAATATATGTACCTGGGAGGCAGCAGGTGATGGCTCAAGTACTTGGATCTGTACTAGCCAACCTGGGAGACTTGCACTGCGTTCTGGGCTCCAGGGCTTGGCTAGGACAGCCTAGGGTTTTGCAGGCATTTGGAAAGTAACAAATGCATGGGCCCAGTGTGGTGGCCTAGCAGCTCAAGTTCTTTCCTTGAATGCACTGAGATCCCATCTGGGCACCAGTTATAATCCCAGCAGCCCCACAGCAGCCGGGAATATGCCAGGTCAAAGGCAGGACCCTGGAACTTCATCTGGTCACCCACATGGGTGGCAACGATCCCAGCACTTAGGCCAACTTCTTTTCCAGGCTGTTAGCAGGGTGGCTTAACTTGCTACTCCATAGTACTGGTCCCTCAGGTTTGACCGTACAGTTATTTATGACTTTGTCTTATGTAAGCAAATGGACTGTCTTTATATAAATCGTGTCTCATGTTTTGTTACAAATTGAAATAATCCTTTTGTATCTTGGTAGAGAGGAAGATCAATGCTTGTTGAAGCTGTTGTAAATAACCACACTGCTGGTTCTGATGCTGATAATGGTAGATTGAGTAACACAGTCCTGCCAAAAATAAAGGGACAGTCTGAACAAAACATAAGAAACCATTCTTCTTAAAACCAAGTGTTGCCAACATAATCTGTCCTTAGATGAGTCAAGAAGGAGAAAGTCTGGAGAGGGGAGACCAGCATGATTTAGGCCACATTTGCCTTCAAACTGCTGTCTTAAGAAGAAGAGGCTGAGCAATAAGCCTTCATATTTTGCAAACTTTGAGAACCAGTTTGGGTAGAAGGCCAGTCAGGAAAAGCCACTATTCCTATTAGCACAGGAGGTGAACTGAGTAGGGCTGGCTCATAGACCCACTGCTATGTGCAAAATCTGGCATTGGGGGAGGTTCTGATGGAGGAACCTGGGCAACTCCTCTGGCAGGACACAGGCCCTGCAGGCAAATGCAAGAAGCATGATAGGAAACAGCCCAGAATAGGCCATGGAAAGTTTCCCACTGGCATACATTTGGCATGGATCAGGGGCAGACCATGCTGAATCAGTTCACTGGCATCATCATCCACTGGCAAATCCAAGCACTAGAACAGTGTGGGTCGAGCCAGGTTCAGTCGTGCCAAAAACTAGTGCACAATATGGAATGCCACAGTGAGATTGCCTGTGCCGGAAGGGACCGCAGTGCCCAACCAGCATGCATGAGAACCAAGAAGGGAGGGGGCAAAGCCAACAGGAGAATAAGGGAGGGCTCCTTTGCTGGACAGCTACTCCCACTGGAGAGCGTGAGCTGGGATGGGGCAGACCAGACTAAGCAGGGCTACAACACCTCTGCACCTCATGTGGCCTACATCAGGGAAAAGCCAGGTTGGGCTGATCATTCCTGCTGGTGCAAACAAAATTAGAGTGGATGAGGGTTGTTTGGGTTTAGTCACAGCATCAGGTGGCAGAAGCTGGGACTGGGGGCTAATTCTGTCAAGTGGAACCACAGAACCACCTGGAGAGTGCATAATCTGGGAGTGGGAGAGGCCTGGGAGGAATATAGCAGGCTCCTCCCTCTTGGGTTACCACTCCTATGGGAGGGCAGGAAAACTAGGACAGGGGCTGGGGTGGCTAGACAGAGGCACCCTACAATGTCTGTGAAGGATGGATTGTTGAGCTGACTAGATTGAACTAAGCGTTTATACCCATTGGCACATACTAGTCTGCTACACATACTGGCAAACCAGGGTAGGGGGCGGGCCTGGTGGGTTTTTATTGAGGGTCGCTCTAACTAAGCTGCAGCTCCCACTGTTTTATGTGAGGGCCAAGTGTGTGCTGGGCAGCACCAGGCTGGACTGCTACAGTCATTGGTTCCAGTGGAAGACAGGGCTGGAAACAGAACCAACCCAGCAATTGCAATCACCAGCTGATCAGGGAGATGGACTATGCTGGGCCCTGTACTTGTTAGTACATACAAGAATCTGGTCTGAGAACACCTCAGACAAAGTGTCTTTGGGGATCTCCCCAACGAAAATGCTAGACTCAGAACCCTAACCCAGAAGACAAAACAAGTCAATCAACCACCTCCACTATATGTTGGCAGCGAAATACTTGGCAGAGACTCTATGATGGACTCTCTCAATCAGTGGATTCTTCAACAACCTCAGCATGCTTGGAGTGGCGAGATTGGCAGTGATTTATAACTGGTGAACTATCAAAACCACTTGAACAAGAATCTCGGAGCATGCCCCACATCTCGGACCTGGGGTGTGTGGGAAATTGGATGGGACTGCTCCCTCAGTATCCCCCCTTGCCTCAGATACATGAAGGAAACAATATGGAAATGATAGCCTTACCCACTTTCCTATAAAAAAAACAAATAAATAAGATTTTGCAAACTTTGAAGATAAAAGGTAGAGGAAATCATATTAATTGAAGCAAGGAGAGAAGACTGATAGAACATAAGCAAAGTGCCATGATAACTACTGGTTCATTAAAGTTTTCTATTATGTTTGAGTCCTTGAAAGAGAAAATAAGGCAACAATGATACAGGGTACTTCAAAAGCTTTGTGAAACATGGAATTTAAAAAGCTTTTGGTACAAAGGCATTTTAAAGTCAATGTGTAAGTTTTTCACTATGTGCATTTTCTTATTTTGAAAGATCATCTTTATTGGAAAGTCACATTTACAGAGAGATGGGGAGAGAGAAAGGTCTTCTGTCCCTGGTTCACTCGCCAAGTGGCTGCCAGAGCCAGTCTGAAGTCTGAAGTCAGGAGCCAGTGGCTTGGTCTGGGTCGCTGGTTGCCTCTCACAGGCCTAGGCGGCGGTCGACCAGGTGCCCCATGGCACTATGACTTGTGCTGGTCGGTGAGTTGTCATAGGTTGGTGTGGCTGCTAAGCTGCTTACATTCTGTGTTGTGCTGTTGTCTTGTCAGTCTTTTTAAAAATTCCCTCCTCCCTGTCTCTGCCCCCTCCTTTCCATATCTCCACCATTTTTTTTCTACTGTTTAAGTGTTTTAATTTTAACTGACTTGTTTTTCCCATTTCTTTAGAGTGAAAGGAGCACTTATTCCACCATGGGAAGCTGGTTGA
>NW_024466338.1:0-7286 GCF_017591425.1 Ochotona curzoniae
AAATGGAACAGCCAATTTCACTCCTGAGACAATTAATGGAGCTATAAATGTCCTGCAGCAGTAACTCTGAGATCAGCATGAGTGCCAGTATCCATGAAGGGAACCCTGCATGAATGGTATCTGCATGTACAATGTTAGTTCCCAACATAATTGGAAGCTTTGTGTGCAACAGAGAACTGGACTTGAACCAAGAAAAGAATCTCTTGTACTCATGAATGCTGAGGAGCTGCCAATACTATGGCTTTGATACCAGCTCTGCCAAAGCCCTGGAGATATTCCCCAGGTGTCATTTTCAACCTCCTAGGGCCACTGGAATAGCCAAAAGCATGTAGTCCAGTGACAGAAAACTAAACCTAGAGGACACGGAGAAGGAGCTTTTCCAACACACCCCACATGGCAGTGTCAGGGATAACTAGAAGAAACATAGCCAAGAATCTCGAGCTTGTCTGTGCTGAAGCCTCGGGATTTTTGCTCCAACCAGCTGCGTGGTCATAACCAGAGGAACTCAGACCAGGCAACCCTGAGGCCAATGGCACTGGAAGAAAACCATAGGTCACCTAGTGATGCGCTCTGGAGACATGGGGTGTGGAGTTAGAGGGAGTGTGGGGGATGGCACAGGTGAGGGTAAGCAGTGACCTGAGGGTCCATGTCCTGGTTGAGGAACTAATTGGACACTCCAGATGAGTTGGAATTCCAGCTAGTGAGCTCAAGGTCCATAAAGGAGGCATTGGTCTGGACTTCACATAGCTGCAGTCCCCCTTGACATGGATGTGTACTGGGTCTGAGGTAAGACAGACTGGGCTGAACTTCAGTATCCACTGGTACTCACGACAGTCAGGGTGGGTATAGAACAGGCTGGGCTTGGTCTCAGCTCCTGCTGAACCATCTGAGAGCTGTGTTTGGGTGTGGACTAGTTGTGGCTGGGCTGCAACACCCAATAGTAAGAACCAGAATGGGTATGGACCTATAGGACAAGGTCACCATTCCTACCAGGACAACAGGTAGACAAAGTGAGCCTGAGTCAAGAACCCACCAGTGTGCACAGGAACTGCCACTTGAAGGAGATTTGATAGAGGAGCTTGAGTAACTTCTCTGTCAGGTTATGGTCCTTGTAGGTAAGCACAAGGACCAAGGCAAGGAGCAACCCAAACCAGGCCAGGTTATAGTACTCATTGGGTCAGGTCTGGGATGGGCCAGGTCAGGCCAGTTCATAACAGCCACTGGCAGATCTGAGAACCAGGATGGGGTACAGGAAATGTCAGGGTGGGTTGCCACACCAACCAATTTACACTGAGCCTGGGATGGGTAGCTGACTGAGCACGGCTAGGCCATAGCAGCAACCATCAGGAGCTAGAACTGGGGGCAGTTCCAACAAACAAGGTTGCAGCATGTGTTGATGAATGCCAAAGTGAGATGAACCATGCCAGTCTGGGGGAGGTGGGTGCCAGGTCTGTGAGCTCCGAAGGCAGAGGTGTCTGGTAGAGACCTTCGGCTGACCTGCAACATGGATCTTGTGTCTGTGATTTCTGAAGGTGGGGAGTCCAACTGAGGCTGGGTAATCTGGCCCAGGTCCTTGAGCTGGCCTGCACAGAGGGTACTAGGCCCATGAACTCTGGGTCTGGGTTCTTCAGCCCGCCTCCAAGGTGAGTGATGGATACATGAGCCCTAGGGGAAGGGAGTTCAATGGGGCCAGGGTAGGTTGGCCTGGGGCCTTAGACCTGCCTGTGCAGTAGGTGACAGATCAGTGATCCCTGGGAGCAGGGGTTCTGGCAGGACCCAGCTTGTCTGCCTTGGGATCTTTGGCCCATCTGTGAGGTGAGAGCTGGATCTGTGAGCCCTAAGGGTAAGATTCTGACATGACTCAGGTCTTCAGGTGTGGGTCCTTCAGCCCACATGCATGGCAGATGCCAGGTCCATGAGCCCTAGTGACAAGGTTCTGGTGGGTCTCGGGTTCATCTGATCAGAACCTTCAGCTCGCCTATGAGCTGGGTACTGGATCCTTGAACCCCAGGAGTGGGGGTCTGGCAGTGCTTGGGTTGCCTACACTAGGTCCTTGGCCCCACCTGTGAGGTGAGTGCTGAATCCATGAGCTCCAGGAATGGGGGTCTGGTGGGTCTTGGGTCACCTGGCCCAAGTCCTTAGCCCCACCTGCAGTGTGCATGCTGGGTATGTAAGCCCCTGGGTTGGGGGTGTCTGGTAGGGCTTGGGTCTGCTTGCCTGGTTCCTTTGGCCCACCTGCACAGAGGGTGCTATGTCCATGAACCGCAGGGCTGCCTAGTCCAGAATCCATGGGAACGTCAGTGAAAACTGGTCTACCACAATGTAAAGGATGCAGGTCACGATGCACATAGAGGACATGGTAGCCCATTGGGGCCTGCAGAGGACATCTGGTACCATAACAGAGAACAGAACATATGAATAAGGATGCCAGTCAAATGATGACAGAAATGTCTGAGTATATGGAGACTCTAAGGTCGACTGCATCAGCCGACGGAGATTGGAAAGGATTCCTCATCCATAGATCAGTGAGATCGACAGCATTTCAGAACTATTGCATCCACCTGGGCAGAACCCTTGGAACATATGCCACACTGGGACCCTGTGTTGAAATTGGGTAGTTGTTCCTCATCCTCAAGTCTGGTATGGTTGGGAGGCTAAGTATAGCTTCTCTCCTTACCTCCACACCTCTCCAGAAATGTGAAGAAGAAATAGAAAGTTTGGAAGCAATGATCACATCCGTTTTTCCCTAATCCTGTATCCTTCCCACCCTGGTCAACTATATAATAATAATAATAACAATAATAATAGTAATGATTCATAGCCAGAGTGCATAGGTGTGCAACAAGGCAGAGGGTTAGCTTGCAGAGCCACTGTGACAACCCTCCTGAACACTAGTTTGTCTCAATAAAGAATTGACTTTTATCATTGTTAACAAAAATGCAAATAATTACAAACTGGGATTGATTCTTTATCTAAAGAACCAGAGACCATGAATGAAAAAACAGAAATATGGCTTAAAACAAAAAAGGAAATTTTATGATTTAAGAGTAGAGGCTAAGATAGGGTTGCAATTACTGAGCCAGTCTCCCTGGTGTTTGAGTTTTACAAAGAAGTTTTCTGTAGCAAACTAAACTGTAAACCTGGGGAGGAGTTGAAAGTTTCCTCTGTGAATACCACAAAACCTGACATGGCCAATGGAACTTAATGTTGCTGTGGAAGTCACTCTCCTTTTGTTAACCGACATTCTGATTTTCTACTGCCCTTAGCTTTGGCTCCTTGAAGCACAATTGTCACGGCTTTCACGGTTGTATCCTGCTTGGCCACTTCCATGCTGCATATCTCTGCTAGGGGGAACTCTTTAGAGCCACTGATGACAGCTTGGAATTTAAACCAGGAGTCAAGGTGTGCTGCACTCTTGCTCTATCAAGTAGAATTCACAGATCTGACTAGTGAGCTGACCATACTCTAACAGCCCAGGGATGGATTTCCTTAGCTGGTACTCTATTTCCTGTAGAAGGGACACCATGGCAAACCATGATGCAGAGGGAGGTCATCTCTATGATAGCTCAGAACTTACCTGCTACTGCTCCAGCCTCATTAGTTCTGTCCTGTCCTCTTGCTCATTTTCTAACTTGCTGGATGTGCCTATTCCACACTTTTCCTGCCATGATTTTTAAAATCACACATTTAATAGGGAAAAAACTAAAACAATACATTAATTTTTGTCTTTCAGACCTTATATTTTTTGTTTAAGAACTGTACGTATTCTTGTGATGCTTTTAAAAGTAGATCTTCTACTTGAGTAGATTGCATATGAGAAGACTGGTAGAATACAGATGTACAGTCATCAGCACCTGGAAAACCAAATTCTATTTTTTATCTCAAATATCTCATAGTTACTTAAGTCTTATTCAGTGTAAATATTTGAGAATATTTATTGTCTTAAGAAAAAGAAAAATGCACATGTAAGACTGCAGTTACAATTATGATTTCCTTATAAACACTGAAATTAATTATCACAGTGAGTTAAATATCATGGCTTCTGATTTTTCTCTTTTGCACTCATTTGTTCAATAGCCATGTGTTGAGCACCAGGATTATTAGATGGAGATGATGTATAGTCTCAATAATTTTATCAATGTAACCTCATGGAAGCAACTTCTATATAGTCATACACTCCATGAAAGGAATAAAGCAGTGCACTACAGAAACACACAGAAGTAACGTTTATTCTAGCTTGGTGTCTCTGTTGTGGACTGTTGAGAGGTGGTGGCATGCCAGTTAACACATGAAAGACAAGGAGAAAATATTCCAGCTAGAGGAAAAAGTGGAAGCATATATGAAGCCCTAGAGGTAAAGAAGAGCGTTGAGAAACTCTAAGCTATCCAGTCAGGCTAATGCTAGATCCGAGAGTGGTCAGAGAACAGGTTGGATCTCTTGATAAGAACCAAAATGAGTTGGTATCTGTAATTCTTCACTGGGGAATTTGTACCTTTTCCTGAGGACCAAAGTAACAACAAAGTGAGTGAGTGGAAATTTAGAATATTACCTGTTAGGTAAGAGCAGAGTAACTATCTTTATTTCAGTAAGTATTAAGAAACAATCTGAGATTTGGGGACCTTAAATAACTACCGAACCATGAGAAGCTGGTGGTGCTTCTGTTTCAGTACACAGACTGACAGTTTCATTGGCATGGTAGAAGTGAAGGAAGCATAAGGTCAGAAGATAAGACATACAAAGGCATTTTGATAACCCCAAAAGCTATGGAAAAATATGAATACTTTCAGGTATTTCATTAAATATATCTAAGTAACAATATGACTATATAAATGATAAACTAAACAATGGAAAGTGGATGCTATTTTCTGTTAGCAGTTTATTTCAGAAATCAGTTCATCGAAATCTATTTGTTAAATTTTGGTAGCATACCATTTTGTTTTTGTAGTTCTCTAGTGATACATTCATCCAACTCCTGATGTATCTGAAATAAATAAAGTATTATCTGGAACATTTAACTTAAAAAACACTGCACCTCACTTGAAGATTGCTTATATGAAAACAATCATAAATAAAAACTGTATTAAGTATCGAATGGCCTTATAAAGTGTATAATTAACATTGGTTGATTGAATATTAAACACTTAAGGATGATCTTAATCGTGTACGAAAGTTAGGAACCTCATCATGTTTTACTATATGAATTACTTTATATTTAGGAGAAAAACACTGTCTTTCCTAAAATTATGTCTTTTTTATAATGTTCTTAAAAATAATTTTTCTACTCTACATTAGCAGAAAGTTAATGTTTTAAGGTGTATTTTATGCTTACTTTTCAGCACACAGTCTTTACTACTAATTGAAGAAAGTGATAGTGTCATAACATTGTCTGAAAATTCTACTGGAAAAAATTAATAAGAATTACACAGACAAAACACTGAATAAAATATGCAGTTTTATTATGACTCAGTAGTTATTCATATCACATACATGTGAAGAAAACTTGCTTGGACAAATATGTATGAGAGCTTTATAGAATTACAAATAAGTAAAACAATTGTTAGTACTTAAACACTAACTTCATTTAGTTTCAACAATTAGGAACATGCTTTGAAACAACAATTTTACTTGTATACCTTAACTATAAAATTCATGGATATATTTCAAACTGTATAGTAAATATCTCCATTAACAATATTGTGTAGGGCCTGGCGCGGTGGCGCAAGTGGTTAAAGGTCCTCACCTTGCACGCCCGGGATCCCATATGGGCGCCGGTTCTAATCCCGGCAGCCCCGCTTCCCTTCCAGCTCCCTGCCTGTGGCCCGGGAAAGCAGTCGAGGACAGCCCAAAGCTTTGGGAACCTGCACCCGCGTGGGAGACCCGGAAGAGGCTCCTGGCTTCGGATTGGCATAGTATCGGCCCGTTGCGCTCACTTGGGGAGTGAATCATCGGACGGAAGATCTTCCTCTCTGTCTCTCCTCCTCTCTGTATATCCGCCTTTCCAATGAAAAAATAATAAAAAATAAATCTTTAAAAAAAAAACAATATTGTGTAAATACTTCACAAAAGGGATTAGCTCACTATAATGTTCAAACAAAGGGGCTTGGTACAACACCCGAATGGCTAAATCCTCACCTTATATCAACCAGGATCCTAATTGGGTACCACTTCATACCCCAGCTACTTTTTTTCCTATCCTGCTGCCTGCTTGTCCTCTAGGAAAGCAGTAGAGGATGGCCCAAAAGCCTTGGAACTCTGCACCCATGTGAGAAACCCGGAAGAAGCTCCCGGGTCCTGACTTTGGATCATTTCAGCTATGACCCTTGCGGCACTTGGGGAGTGAACTAATAAATGAAGATCTTTGTCTCTACTTCTCTTTGTAAATCTTTCCAGTATAATTTTTTAAATGCCCAAACATGGTCTGAAATAGTAATAAGTTGAACATAGTATATATGATAAGTCAATAGAAGATGAAAAGCAAAGACTTTACTGAAATAATCTTAAGTTAAAGTGAATAGACTATACAAAACATAAAATATATTTTGCATGGTGTAAATTAGAGAACTGCCATGTGAAGTTATCTTGTCCCCAGTCCTTAATCCCTTATTAATGCTGTGAAAAGTTTAGGCAAGACCATTTTTAAGAGGATTAATTTATTTTTGAAAAGTCGATTTTACAGAGAGAAGAGTGTGAGAGGGAGAATGAGCGAAATTGATCTTCCATCCACAGTTCACTCCCCAGATGGCCACAACGGTGATGCTGAGCAGTTCTGAGCCAGGAGTTTCCTCTAGGTCTCACACATGGAAGCAAAGTCTCAAGAATTTAGGATAATCCTCCTCTGCTTTTTCTGTCTTAAACAGGGAACTGGATTTAAATTAGAACAGCCAGGATACAATTGGGTACCCATTTTGGAGGGCAGTGCCACAGGCAGAGGATTAACAAGTTACACCACCATGTTGGCCACAAGTAAAGCCATATTTAACATAACCTCTACATTAGAATTACATGATGGAAACAGTTACCCTTTCCAAGCCTTGGAATGGTCTCTGATACAAGATTTATTCTCCAGTCTTTTCCTGATGTTTCAAACTTTACTGTTCAAAAGTGCCTTTGAGAAAGACTTACCAGGGAAGATTTAAATATTCAGAGGCTAAAAGGACAAATCCAAAACACTGGTAAGAATTACCCTGGACTTGCTAGTACATATAAGAATCTGGTCTGGGAACACCTCAGACAAAGTTTTTTGGGGGATCTCCCCAATGGAACTGCCAGACTCAGAACACTAATAA
>NW_024466339.1:0-6084 GCF_017591425.1 Ochotona curzoniae
TGTCGCTGTCCCGCAGCGACGGACCTGGTGTACGGAGCCAATAATAACACGCGTGGACCCTGACTGATGGTCAAAGCCGAAGTTTATTAGGGGCATCAGACTTTATACTCTGAGAGTCCGTACTGGGTAGGGGAGGAAGTATCGAGCTCATAAACAAAACCATCAACTGTTATCGCACTCTAGATTGGAATTCCTTTAGTCTTTACATCGCACTAGGTGTTCTCATTTACATGCTGTTTACTCAATCCGTGGGAACTATCTCCCAACGGGTATGCAAGAGATAGCCATTTGGTCGTTTTCATGCAAATACTGCCCAATGAATGCAAACCTGTGCTCGCTGGCCTTCCAGGCTCACAATGTCCTCCTACAAATCCCCCTTCTGTGTTTTATAAAATTAAGCCTGAAACTTGTAGCTGGGGGAACATGCTCTTGGAAGAGCAGAAGAATGGGGAGAAACAATGTTATGTAAATTAATAGCTATAATTTCTCCCGAGCTAACATGATTTTGAATTCAACCTAAATCAGAGTTGCACAGGAACAGTGAACAGTTAATATCCATCATATAAAACAGCTGAGTATAAACTTAACATCATAGTTTCTATACAGTTAGTATTAACAGTTGATGAAAGTTTTGGGGAGAATCTCAACTTACAATTTAAGCCTTGCCATTTATACAATTGAAGTGTGATTTTACAGATTTCTATGCATTTAGGATAATCAAAACAGTCTTATAATTCTACCAAATCATAGAAAAGCGTTAGGCAGGTAAGCAGGGAAATCTCCAACAACCTAGTGAATGAGGAAGAATTTAACTCTATATCCTAACCTAGTAAAGTCCATGAAAAGCAAATAGGGAGCCTGACCAGTAAGTACAGGCTGAGCGATTATAAGTTAATGGCCTTTGTTCTGACTGTTCCAAATACTCTATATCCATGTCTCTCCGTAGCCTGATAAGTTAGGTACAAGTTGAGTGATTATCAGTTAGCTGATCTTTATTAGTCTCTAGTATCTAAAATAATTTTGGGGTTCACAAGCAACCCTGATGGTCGGTGTAAGAGAGGGCTGGGAACCACGGCTGGAGCTAGTAAGAATTAGAGCAAGCTCCTCCTCTGAGTCCACTTGTCTCTGAGTGCCACCCGGGGCTCCTGGCTGAAGTTCCGATGTCACCAGACCCTATCATGAGGGAACTGGGCTACTTCAATCCCGTGTGGGAAATTCACTAGGAAAGGACTGACCTCAGAGTTCTCAGCCTCCAAGAGCACTCACCTTCCTTGTAATCCCCTTGGCAGTCGGGATATGGTCCTCCTTGATGAGGCAGGCATCCACTGCTTCTGTAGTGAAAGCACATGGGAGACCTCCGGGGGGTCTCTGGGACTAGGATAGAGAGCTCCTCTTATCCTCCTGCTCCGCCTTGAGATCCCTTCCTGCTCTGTACACACAACCTCCTTTAAGAGGGTGTCAGAGTCGTCCTTGGATCCCACCACAAATTAATATGGCTTTTCTAATGTCTAAGGCAGTTAAGAATTTATTATCTATGAATAACAATTTACACTTAAAGTCTTCCTCAAACATCCTAAGAAGGTGGAGAATTTCTCTGCACTCCTGACCTGTAGTGGAACAAGAGGAATATTAAACAAATTTAGTTTTCAGTTCTTAGAGGCAGTTCCACTGGGGGTTCCATCTTCTCCAGGGGTAGCACTGCATTGAAGTTGCTGCACTTCCAAGGTCAGATGAGCCATAGGGAAACCACAGTTTTGAAGATCTATCAGGAAATTCTAGGGATAACCTTTCCCATAGATTATTAGTGTTCCACAGTATCAACCATTCAGTTGTATTATCAAATACATCATGAGGTCAGGGACAGTTGTGCTTGATGCACCAATCTCTTAGAACCTCCCATGTCACCTGGTATTGGGAGGGGTCTGTCCTTCTCCAACATTTCCTTGATGGTGATGGATCTTTCAGGATGAGGTCGTGAAGCTGTCTTACTGCAGGAGCTTCCTCCAGTGAATGGAGTCCAAGACTTTACTTTACGAGTAGGCATCCACACAGGCTGCAGCTCAATTCCTGGGAAAATAAGCATATTCTCTTCCCACAGTTAGCAAGGGGTCAGGACCTCTACACTTGTGAGTGGCTAGGTCCTTCCATCAAACCAAAGACATCTGCATTGGGCCTGCAAACTGCCTCCAGTAATACAGAGCTGCTGCTCACTAGAAGGCAAAATCTGAAGAAAATTTAAGGTAAATAAGACCAAATTAATGCACGCACAGGGGTGGGATATTCCCCCCTCTGATTTTAAAACATATATTGTTGGACAAAGTAAATTAGATTTAGTAACAGTTTAAAATCATGTAGATACTTTTACAATTCTATCAGAAAGCTCTGGGGAGTGGTTGCCATAATCCCAAGGCCACCTGCTCTTGTTGCTAAACAAACTGCAACACATGATAACAATTTTAAACAACTTTTACAAAAGACAAAATGTTAAGACACACATGTATGCCCGCACACACACACAGACACACACACACTTTTGGAGACTTAAAATATTATTCTCAACCAAGCTTAGTAGTAGTGTTCACCAGAAATCTGTAAGTGGAATAATATTAAATCAATAATCTTGAACCAAGAAACTCAGTGAAAAACATTGATCGCCGCTGTGAAATCCCTCCATCAATCTAAAAATGCAAATTTCAGTCTTCCCCATAATATAGGCATCCTAAGAATACATAGTTAACAACCAGATACAACTTTAGAGCTAAATCATTAAAAGCATGTAAACTAAAATTTAAACCTTCACAATTCCATGGAAGCATACAACATTTTGACACAATAAAATTTTACTCCATTTTGCATTTGGCAATAATCTTAATATAATTCAATAGTCTGTTCAACTGTCTCCACAAAACAGGAGATAGATCCGTTGGCATTCTTGAGGCCTCGTAAGAATACCAAGGGAAGCCCTAGGATTTGAAACCTTTGAATACTTAAATGCTTTTTTAAAGGTAGCTAAAAATATCTGAAAGATTTGTTGTTGAAGTTAGCATGACACATTATACATTACAATTGGTTATTGATGTGAGAACATCACTCAAATATCTTTTTTTTTCACTCAAATATCTTTAAAACAAATACAAAACCTTGACACATTAAAGGCAGTGAGAGATTTGATTACTAGCCAAAAGCACAAGAATTACATTAATACATGTAAACACTTTGTAGATGATATCACATTAATTTAACTTATAGCTTGAAATAATCTAACAGTGTGTTACAGTTCAATTCTATACCAAAATTGCAATAAAATTTCACTCCTTTTTTTTTAAAATGTGTCCCCAAAAAACCTTCAAGATTTACAAAAGCCCAGTCTTTTCTTTGAATTCCAAGTTCCCAAAAGTTGCAATGGATAAAACATTCCAAAAGACATGCAGTTACAACCTGAGTACATTAACACAAAAACAGCAAACTTTCACCTTATAACGATATGATGCCGTCACCCAAATATTCCTTAAAGCAAGAACATCACTTTGTTAATTTTAAACAATAAGAACTTAATGAGACAGAGAACATAACTTAATGTAAAAACTTGTACTTAAAAATTGGCATACATGATTAAGCAATGCTGTGTAGAAAAAGTGCTATATGAATAACATGCATTCACCACAATTGATTGGAATTTCAGCCTCCAGGATTTACTTGCTGGCTGTTTTAAGTTTGAAGCTTCTCTGCAGGCACAAATTGAATAGGATGTTCCTGTTTTGTAAACCTCTGGATGTTTGGGACCTGGGAATGGCTTCTCCAGGAGTCTTCTTGCCACAGGCGTCTGCCACCACGATCAAACTTAGATTTACATTCCTTTTTGCAGTGCCAGCCTCTTTGGCACTTAGGACATATTCCTGGGGAGTGACTTTTAAAAGTATCAACATGGTATCTTTGAGTTGTAGGAAGCATCCGGCAATTTTTTCTCAGGTGTCCTTGCTTGCCACAGTTAAAACATTTAGCATTCATTTGCTTTTGAATGGCAAAGGTTTCAAGTGCTACTAGGCGGGCACGGTGTTTAAATGTGCCTATGTTGCGACAGGCTTTGAGGTAACCAAAAATATCTTCCTTTTCTTTTATAGGACGAATAGCAGTCTGGCAGTCCTCGTTTGCATTCTCAAAAGCCAGTTGCTTTAATAACAATTTCCTAGTGCCTTCTCCTCTAACTTGTTTTTCTATGGAGTCTGTCAAATGCCTTACAAAATCAGCATAAGATTCTCTGGCCCCTTGAAAGACTTTTGTATAACTGCCTGCAAATTCAGACCCAGCTTCAATTTTCTCCCATGCCCACAATGCTACGTCTCGTATATGAATGAACGCAGCTTGAGGTAGCAGTATCTGCTGCTCTGTAGTAACCCACTGTCCATCTCCGACTAACATATCATAAGTCAATTGCCTCTCTCCAGGGAGTTGGCGACCTGATGCTCCTAACGATCGCAATTTTTCCTTAGCCATATCGCTTCTCCACATTTTCCATTGTAAATATTGAGAAGGAGAAAGTCCTATTTTTGCTATTACTTCAAAATCATAAGGAATCCAGTTTGCTGCCTGACTCCAGCCATTTAAATATTCCCACACGTACGAAGAAGTAGGTCCGTAGGACAAGCAAGCCTTTTTAAAAGCTGTGATGGCATTAGCATCCAAGCTTTCATACGTAGGTTGATGGTTTTCTTGACTAAGTATGATTGGAAAAAGCAATCGGAATTCATGAGGTCTCCGGGGAACATCAGACATTTGGAAACGTCTTTGATCAGATTTAAGAGTGAGATGGCATGGGCTGGTATTTAACTCTTCCATTATCCTATCCTTGTTTACCTCACTAGAGAAATCCTGTGGTTTAACACTACAAAATTTCTTCTTTTTCTTAGTTCTCATTTCATTTTCAGTCACATTATGGTATCATCTTTCATTAGGAGAATCTCTCCTGAGTTTTCTTTTCCCAATTTCCACATCTGCAGCATAAGGCCTTTCTCTTTTAGCTGCATTACAGTGGCATATCCTCACAGGAGGGTCTCTAACACATTCTTTTTCATCTTCTTCATCTGTAGTATAAGCCATTTCTTTCCTAGCCACATTATGGTGGCGTCTCCCGTTAGGGAAATCTCTCACAGGCTGCTCTTTGCCATCCTCCTCATCTGTACTATGAGGCGCTTCTTTTTTAGAAATATTACGGTAGCCTTTCTTGTTAGGTGGACCTCTTAAGAGTCCTCTTTCTCTTTCTTCCTTGCCCATATTATGAAACACTTCTTTTTTAGCTACATTTTGGGGGTGTCTCCTCTTAAAGGAGTTTCTTGCACATTCCCCTTCTAAAATTATAATAACAGTTCTAATTAAAGCTGATATAATCCAAAAACTAACTTGATTATCTTCTATCCTTCCAGCCTTTTCACCATTTTTCTGAGTAAAATTCTTAAGTCCAGTTTCTAGTGTCCAATCATCTGGAGACCAACGATTATATTCACCAATAAGCTCTAAATAAGAACGCAATTGCTGCCTAGTTACCTTTGCTCCACTTTTCACTAAAAAATTCTGCGTAAGAGAGATAAATGACTGTGCTCTACCCTGCTTCTGGCCCATTGTCCCACTCACCACTTTCCGTGGGGGTCTCCGCTGTACTTTCTTTTCTTCTTTCAAGTCCCTGTTCAGGCGCCACTTGTCGCTGTCCCGCAGCGACGGACCTGGTGTACGGAGCCGATAATAACACGCGTGGACCCTGACTGATGGTCAAAGCCAAAGTTTATTAGGGGCATCAGACTTTATACTCTGAGAGTCCGTACTGGGTAGGGGAGGAAGTATCGAGCTCATAAACAAAACCATCAACTGTTATCGCACTCTAGATTGGAATTCCTTTAGTCTTTACATCGCACTAGGTGTTCTCATTTACATGCTGTTTACTCAACCCGTGGGAACTATCTCCCAACGGGTATGCAAGAGGTAGCCATTTGGTCGTTTTCATGCAAATCTGCCCAATGAATGCAAACCTGTGCTCGCTGGCCTTCCAGGCTCACAATGTCCTCCTACACTGTCGTATTAAGACCATCTGGT